>NC_088934.1:36050000-36150000 GCF_038396675.1 Hydra vulgaris
TACCTAACTCTCACTCCTTCTTCCTTTTTCTACCTTCCTTCTCTCTCTCTCTCCTTCTCTCTCTCTCTCTCCTTCTCTCTCTCTCTCTCTCTCTCTCTCTCTCTCTCTCACCCTCTCTCTCTATGTCTTTCCACCATGACGTTGCGTTTTTATTGACGTGAAAAGAGGAAGGAGGGAGCTAAAAAAATAAAACCAAATGTCGATTTTAGTAGTAGCCTATTATGAAAAAGCAATTGAAAAAGTATCAACGACAGCTGCGCAAGAGGTTGGCTATAGAGGTTTCTTCCGAACCTAGCTAGTTACGTTTTGACCCTCGCCCGGCTGATTTAGACAAGCAAAACTCTCCACAATAATCCTAAAAATGCATTTTAAAAGTCTTTAGCTTTAACTCATTCCGTCAATAAATTTCTTCATTATCCTTCTTATTTTAATGAAATTTTATAACAGATTCTTATGTTTATTTATCTTCTTAAAATGGAGAAAATTCAATACGAAAAACACAAACACACCATTTGCAAACACTCCTGGATTTCCTCAAAAGCCGTCATGAGTTTTCTAACAAAACTTTTTATAGAAAAAAATGATTAAAAAAAAAAACAATCTTGAACATTGAAAATGGAAAAACCTATAGATTAAAAAAAAGCTGGAGAAAGAAAGTTAAGAAAACAAAAAAAAAAATCCCATGGCATACAAGACAAGAATGTCAATACAAAAAACTTCAGCCAAAATGCATTAATAGCATAATGTTTAGAAGCTCCAGATTAAAATAAAAAGAAACATTAACGATGAGAAAAATCGTACAAACGTTCAGGATAAAAACCAATGAATAAAATGCTTCCTGCTTGTCCAAAAGAATGAATGGAAAACTAAATGTAAACTTTGTATAATTGAATGTAAACGTAATGAAATGGAATGTAAAAAAAGTAAATTGCTACTTTAATATCATCAGTAATACCTGCTCTTATACGTTCCTTTCTCTTCGCCAGAACTACATTATATCACAAAGTCATGACCTAGAAAATCCCATTCAAAATCAAAACATATTTATATTTCAGTGCTTTTTAAGTTACCTTTCTTTGTGTTGCAGTTTGTTTTTTTAAAGTATCTGTTTTCTTTGAAAAAGATTATTCTCCTAAAACAAGCTGAAAGCCAAATCCTACCTAACTCTCACTCCTTCTCTTTCTCTTACTCTCCTTCTCCCTCTCTCTCTCTCCTTCTCTCTCTCTCTCCTTCTCTCTCTCTCTCTCTCTCTCTCTCTCTCTCTCTCTCTCTCTCACCCTCTCTCTCTATGTCTTTCCACCATGACGTTGCGTTTTTATTGACGTGAAAAGAGGAAGGAGGGAGCTAAAAAAATAAAACCAAATGTCGATTTTAGTAGTAGCCTATTATGAAAAAGCAATTGAAAAAGTATCAACGACAGCTGCGCAAGAGGTTGGCTATAGAGGTTTCTTCCGAACCTAGCTAGTTACGTTTTGACCCTCGCCCGGCTGATTTCTTAGACAAGCAAAACTCTCCACAATAATCCTAAAAATGCATTTTAAAAAGTCTTTAGCTTTAACTCATTCCGTCAATAAATTTCTTCATTATCCTTCTTATTTTAATGAAATTTTATAACAGATTCTTATGTTTATTTCTCTTCTTAAAATGGAGAAAATTCAATACGAAAAACACAAACACACCATTTGCAAACACTCCTGGATTTCCTCAAAAGCCGTCATGAGTTTTCTAACAAAACTTTTTATAGAAAAAAATGATTAAAAAAAAAAACAATCTTGAACATTGAAAATGGAAAAACCTATAGATTAAAAAAAAAGCTGGAGAAAGAAAGTTAAGAAAACAAAAAAAAAAATCCCATGGCATACAAGACAAGAATATCAATACAAAAAAACTTCAGCCAAAATGCATTAATAGCATAATGTTTAGAAGCTCCAGATTAAAATAAAAAGAAACATTAACGATGAAGAAAATCGTACAAACGTTCAGGATAAAAACCAATGAATAAAATGCTTCCTGCTTGTCCAAAAGAATGAATGGAAAACTAAATGTAAACTTTGTATAATTGAATGTAAACGTAATGAAATGGAATGTAAAAAAAGTAAATTGCTATTTTAATATCATCAGTAATACCTGCTCTTACACGTTCCTTTCTCTTCGCCCTGCCCAGAACTACATTATATCACAAAGTCATGACCTAGAAAATCCCATTCAAAATCAAAACATATTTATATTTCAGTGCTTTTTAAGTTACCTTTCTTTGTGTTGCAGTTTGTTTTTTTAAAGTATCTGTTTTCTTTGAAAAAGATTATTCTCCTAAAACAAGCTGAAAGCCAAATCCTACCTAACTCTCACTCCTTCTCTTTCTCTTACTCTCCTTCTCCCTCTCTCTCTCTCCTTCTCTCTCTCTCTCTCCTTCTCTCTCTCTCTCTCTCTCTCTCTCTCTCTCTCTCTCTCTCTCTCTCTCTCACCCTCTCTCTCTATGTCTTTCCACCATGACGTTGCGTTTTTATTGACGTGAAAAGAGGAAGGAGGGAGCTAAAAAAATAAAACCAAATGTCGATTTTAGTAGTAGCCTATTATGAAAAAGCAATTGAAAAAGTATCAACGACAGCTGCGCAAGAGGTTGGCTATAGAGGTTTCTTCCGAACCTAGCTAGTTACGTTTTGACCCTCGCCCGGCTGATTTAGACAAGCAAAACTCTCCACAATAATCCTAAAAATGCATTTTAAAAGTCTTTAGCTTTAACTCATTCCGTCAATAAATTTCTTCATTATCCTTCTTATTTTAATGAAATTTTATAACAGATTCTTATGTTTATTTATCTTCTTAAAATGGAGAAAATTCAATACGAAAAACACAAACACACCATTTGCAAACACTCCTGGATTTCCTCAAAAGCCGTCATGAGTTTTCTAACAAAACTTTTTATAGAAAAAAATGATTAAAAAAAAAAAACAATCTTGAACATTGAAAATGGAAAAACCTATAGATTAAAAAAAAGCTGGAGAAAGAAAGTTAAGAAAACAAAAAAAAAATCCCATGGCATACAAGACAAGAATGTCAATACAAAAAACTTCAGCCAAAATGCATTAATAGCATAATGTTTAGAAGCTCCAGATTAAAATAAAAAGAAACATTAACGATGAGAAAAATCGTACAAACGTTCAGGATAAAAACCAATGAATAAAATGCTTCCTGCTTGTCCAAAAGAATGAATGGAAAACTAAATGTAAACTTTGTATAATTGAATGTAAACGTAATGAAATGGAATGTAAAAAAAAGTAAATTGCTACTTTAATATCATCAGTAATACCTGCTCTTATACGTTCCTTTCTCTTCGCCCTGCCCAGAACTACATTATATCACAAAGTCATGACCTAGAAAATCCCATTCAAAATCAAAACATATTTATATTTCAGTGCTTTTTAAGTTACCTTTCTTTGTGTTGCAGTTTGTTTTTTTAAAGTATCTGTTTTCTTTGAAAAAGATTATTCTCCTAAAACAAGCTGAAAGCCAAATCCTACCTAACTCTCACTCCTTCTCTTTCTCTTACTCTCCTTCTCCCTCTCTCTCTCTCTCCTTCTCTCTCTCTCTCCTTCTCTCTCTCTCTCTCTCTCTCTCTCTCTCTCTCTCTCTCTCTCTCTCTCTCTCTCACCCTCTCTCTCTATGTCTTTCCACCATGACGTTGCGTTTTTATTGACGTGAAAAGAGGAAGGAGGGAGCTAAAAAAATAAAACCAAATGTCGATTTTAGTAGTAGCCTATTATGAAAAAGCAATTGAAAAAGTATCAACGACAGCTGCGCAAGAGGTTGGCTATAGAGGTTTCTTCCGAACCTAGCTAGTTACGTTTTGACCCTCGCCCGGCTGATTTAGACAAGCAAAACTCTCCACAATAATCCTAAAAATGCATTTTAAAAGTCTTTAGCTTTAACTCATTCCGTCAATAAATTTCTTCATTATCCTTCTTATTTTAATGAAATTTTATAACAGATTCTTATGTTTATTTATCTTCTTAAAATGGAGAAAAATTCAATACGAAAAACACAAACACACCATTTGCAAACACTCCTGGATTTCCTCAAAAGCCGTCATGAGTTTTCTAACAAAACTTTTTATAGAAAAAAATGATTAAAAAAAAAAACAATCTTGAACATTGAAAATGGAAAAACCTATAGATTAAAAAAAAGCTGGAGAAAGAAAGTTAAGAAAACAAAAAAAAAATCCCATGGCATACAAGACAAGAATGTCAATACAAAAAACTTCAGCCAAAATGCATTAATAGCATAATGTTTAGAAGCTCCAGATTAAAATAAAAAGAAACATTAACGATGAGAAAAATCGTACAAACGTTCAGGATAAAAACCAATGAATAAAATGCTTCCTGCTTGTCCAAAAGAATGAATGGAAAACTAAATGTAAACTTTGTATAATTGAATGTAAACGTAATGAAATGGAATGTAAAAAAAGTAAATTGCTATTTTAATATCATCAGTAATACCTGCTCTTACACGTTCCTTTCTCTTCGCCCTGCCCAGAACTACATTATATCACAAAGTCATGACCTAGAAAATCCCATTCAAAATCAAAACATATTTAAATTTCAGTGCTTTTTAAGTTACCTTTCTTTGTGTTGCAGTTTGTTTTTTTAAAGTATCTGTTTTCTTTGAAAAAGATTATTCTCCTAAAACAAGCTGAAAGCCAAATCCTACCTAACTCTCACTCCTTCTCTTTCTCTTACTCTCCTTCTCCCTCTCTCTCTCTCCTTCTCTCTCTCTCTCCTTCTCTCTCTCTCTCTCTCTCTCTCTCTCTCTCTCTCTCTCTCTCTCTCACCCTCTCTCTCTATGTCTTTCCACCATGACGTTGCGTTTTTATTGACGTGAAAAGAGGAAGGAGGGAGCGAAAAAAATAAAACCAAATGTCGATTTTAGTAGTAGCCTATTATGAAAAAGCAATTGAAAAAGTATCAACGACAGCTGCGCAAGAGGTTGGCTATAGAGGTTTCTTCCTAACCTAGCTAGTTACGTTTTGACCCTCGCCCGGCTGATTTAGACAAGCAAAACTCTCCACAATAATCCTAAAAATGCATTTTAAAAGTCTTTAGCTTTAACTCATTCCGTCAATAAATTTCTTCATTATCCTTCTTATTTTAATGAAATTTTATAACAGATTCTTATGTTTATTTATCTTCTTAAAATGGAGAAAATTCAATACGAAAAACACAAACACACCATTTGCAAACACTCCTGGATTTCCTCAAAAGCCGTCATGAGTTTTCTAACAAAACTTTTTATAGAAAAAAATGATTAAAAAAAAAAACAATCTTGAACATTGAAAATGGAAAAACCTATAGATTAAAAAAAAGCTGGAGAAAGAAAGTTAAGAAAACAAAAAAAAAATCCCATGGCATACAAGACAAGAATGTCAATACAAAAAACTTCAGCCAAAATGCATTAATAGCATAATGTTTAGAAGCTCCAGATTAAAATAAAAAGAAACATTAACGATGAGAAAAATCGTACAAACGTTCAGGATAAAAACCAATGAATAAAATGCTTCCTGCTTGTCCAAAAGAATGAATGGAAAACTAAATGTAAACTTTGTATAATTGAATGTAAACGTAATGAAATGGAATGTAAAAAAAGTAAATTGCTATTTTAATATCATCAGTAATACCTGCTCTTACACGTTCCTTTCTCTTCGCCCTGCCCAGAACTACATTATATCACAAAGTCATGACCTAGAAAATCCCATTCAAAATCAAAACATATTTATATTTCAGTGCTTTTAAGTTACCTTTCTTTGTGTTGCAGTTTGTTTTTTTAAAGTATCTGTTTTCTTTGAAAAAGATTATTCTCCTAAAACAAGCTGAAAGCCAAATCCTACCTAACTCTCACTCCTTCTCTTTCTCTTACTCTCCTTCTCCCTCTCTCTCTCTCCTTCTCTCTCTCTCTCCTTCTCTCTCTCTCTCTCTCTCTCTCTCTCTCACCCTCTCTCTTTATGTCTTTCCACCATGACGTTGCGTTTTTATTGACGTGAAAAGAGGAAGGAGGGAGCTAAAAAAATAAAACCAAATGTCGATTTTAGTAGTAGCCTATTATGAAAAAGCAATTGAAAAAGTATCAACGACAGCTGCGCAAGAGGTTGGCTATAGAGGTTTCTTCCTAACCTAGCTAGTTACGTTTTGACCCTCGCCCGGCTGATTTAGACAAGCAAAACTCTCCACAATAATCCTAAAAATGCATTTTAAAAGTCTTTAGCTTTAACTCATTCCGTCAATAAATTTCTTCATTATCCTTCTTATTTTAATGAAATTTTATAACAGATTCTTATGTTTATTTATCTTCTTAAAATGGAGAAAATTCAATACGAAAAACACAAACACACCATTTGCAAACACTCCTGGATTTCCTCAAAAGCCGTCATGAGTTTTCTAACAAAACTTTTTATAGAAAAAAATGATTAAAAAAAAAAACAATCTTGAACATTGAAAATGGAAAAACCTATAGATTAAAAAAAAGCTGGAGAAAGAAAGTTAAGAAAACAAAAAAAAAATCCCATGGCATACAAGACAAGAATATCAATACAAAAAACTTCAGCCAAAATGCATTAATAGCATAATGTTTAGAAGCTCCAGATTAAAATAAAAAGAAACATTAACGATGAGAAAAATCGTACAAACGTTCAGGATAAAAACCAATGAATAAAATGCTTCCTGCTTGTCCAAAAGAATGAATGGAAAACTAAATGTAAACTTTGTATAATTGAATGTAAACGTAATGAAATGGAATGTAAAAAAAGTAAATTGCTATTTTAATATCATCAGTAATACCTGCTCTTACACGTTCCTTTCTCTTCGCCCTGCCCAGAACTACATTATATCACAAAGTCATGACCTAGAAAATCCCATTCAAAATCAAAACATATTTATATTTCAGTGCTTTTTAAGTTACCTTTCTTTGTGTTGCAGTTTGTTTTTTTAAAGTATCTGTTTTCTTTGAAAAAGATTATTCTCCTAAAACAAGCTGAAAGCCAAATCCTACCTAACTCTCACTCCTTCTCTTTCTCTTACTCTCCTTCTCCCTCACTCTCTCTCCTTCTCTCTCTCTCTCTCCTTCTCTCTCTCTCTCTCTCTCTCTCTCTCTCACCCTCTCTCTCTATGTCTTTCCACCATGACGTTGCGTTTTTATTGACGTGAAAAGAGGAAGGAGGGAGCTAAAAATATAAAACTAAATGTCGATTTTAGTAGTAGCCTATTATGAAAAAGCAATTGAAAAAGTATCAACGACAGCTGCGCAAGAGGTTGGCTATAGAGGTTTCTTTCTAACCTAGCTAGTTACGTTTTGACCCTCGCCCGGCTGATTTAGACAAGCAAAACTCTCCACAATAATCCTAAAAATGCATTTTAAAAGTCTTTAGCTTTAACTCATTCCGTCAATAAATTTCTTCATTATCCTTCTTATTTTAATGAAATTTTATAACAGATTCTTATGTTTATTTATCTTCTTAAAATGGAGAAAATTCAATACGAAAAACACAAACACACCATTTGCAAACACTCCTGGATTTCCTCAAAAGCCGTCATGAGTTTTCTAACAAAACTTTTTATAGAAAAAAATGATTAAAAAAAAAAACAATCTTGAACATTGAAAATGGAAAAACCTATAGATTAAAAAAAAGCTGGAGAAAGAAAGTTAAGAAAACAAAAAAAAAATCCCATGGCATGCAAGACAAGAATGTCAATACAAAAAACTTCAGCTAAAATGCATTAATAGCATAATGTTTAGAAGCTCCAGATTAAAATAAAAAGAAACATTAACGATGAGAAAAATCGTACAAACGTTCAGGATAAAAACCAATGAATAAAATGCTTCCTGCTTGTCCAAAAGAATGAATGGAAAACTAAATGTAAACTTTGTATAATTGAATGTAAACGTAATGAAATGGAATGTAAAAAAAGTAAATTGCTATTTTAATATCATCAGTAATACCTGCTCTTACACGTTCCTTTCTCTTCGCCCTGCCCAGAACTACATTATATCACAAAGTCATGACCTAGAAAATCCCATTCAAAATCAAAACATATTTATATTTCAGTGCTTTTTAAGTTACCTTTCTTTGTGTTGCAGTTTGTTTTTTTAAAGTATCTGTTTTCTTTGAAAAAGATTATTCTCCTAAAACAAGCTGAAAGCCAAATCCTACCTAACTCTCACTCCTTCTCTTTCTCTTACTCTCCTTCTCCCTCTCTCTCTCTCCTTCTCTCTCTCTCTCCTTCTCTCTCTCTCTCTCTCTCTCTCTCTCTCACCCTCTCTCTTTATGTCTTTCCACCATGACGTTGCGTTTTTATTGACGTGAAAAGAGGAAGGAGGGAGCTAAAAAAATAAAACCAAATGTCGATTTTAGTAGTAGCCTATTATGAAAAAGCAATTGAAAAAGTATCAACGACAGCTGCGCAAGAGGTTGGCTATAGAGGTTTCTTCCTAACCTAGCTAGTTACGTTTTGACCCTCGCCCGGCTGATTTAGACAAGCAAAACTCTCCACAATAATCCTAAAAATGCATTTTAAAAGTCTTTAGCTTTAACTCATTCCGTCAATAAATTTCTTCATTATCCTTCTTATTTTAATGAAATTTTATAACAGATTCTTATGTTTATTTATCTTCTTAAAATGGAGAAAATTCAATACGAAAAACACAAACACACCATTTGCAAACACTCCTGGATTTCCTCAAAAGCCGTCATGAGTTTTCTAACAAAACTTTTTATAGAAAAAAATGATTAAAAAAAAAAACAATCTTGAACATTGAAAATGGAAAAACCTATAGATTAAAAAAAAGCTGGAGAAAGAAAGTTAAGAAAACAAAAAAAAAATCCCATGGCATACAAGACAAGAATATCAATACAAAAAACTTCAGCCAAAATGCATTAATAGCATAATGTTTAGAAGCTCCAGATTAAAATAAAAAGAAACATTAACGATGAGAAAAATCGTACAAACGTTCAGGATAAAAACCAATGAATAAAATGCTTCCTGCTTGTCCAAAAGAATGAATGGAAAACTAAATGTAAACTTTGTATAATTGAATGTAAACGTAATGAAATGGAATGTAAAAAAAGTAAATTGCTATTTTAATATCATCAGTAATACCTGCTCTTACACGTTCCTTTCTCTTCGCCCTGCCCAGAACTACATTATATCACAAAGTCATGACCTAGAAAATCCCATTCAAAATCAAAACATATTTATATTTCAGTGCTTTTTAAGTTACCTTTCTTTGTGTTGCAGTTTGTTTTTTTAAAGTATCTGTTTTCTTTGAAAAAGATTATTCTCCTAAAACAAGCTGAAAGCCAAATCCTACCTAACTCTCACTCCTTCTCTTTCTCTTACTCTCCTTCTCCCTCACTCTCTCTCCTTCTCTCTCTCTCTCTCCTTCTCTCTCTCTCTCTCTCTCTCTCTCTCTCACCCTCTCTCTCTATGTCTTTCCACCATGACGTTGCGTTTTTATTGACGTGAAAAGAGGAAGGAGGGAGCTAAAAATATAAAACTAAATGTCGATTTTAGTAGTAGCCTATTATGAAAAAGCAATTGAAAAAGTATCAACGACAGCTGCGCAAGAGGTTGGCTATAGAGGTTTCTTTCTAACCTAGCTAGTTACGTTTTGACCCTCGCCCGGCTGATTTAGACAAGCAAAACTCTCCACAATAATCCTAAAAATGCATTTTAAAAGTCTTTAGCTTTAACTCATTCCGTCAATAAATTTCTTCATTATCCTTCTTATTTTAATGAAATTTTATAACAGATTCTTATGTTTATTTATCTTCTTAAAATGGAGAAAATTCAATACGAAAAACACAAACACACCATTTGCAAACACTCCTGGATTTCCTCAAAAGCCGTCATGAGTTTTCTAACAAAACTTTTTATAGAAAAAAATGATTAAAAAAAAAAACAATCTTGAACATTGAAAATGGAAAAACCTATAGATTAAAAAAAAGCTGGAGAAAGAAAGTTAAGAAAACAAAAAAAAAATCCCATGGCATGCAAGACAAGAATGTCAATACAAAAAACTTCAGCTAAAATGCATTAATAGCATAATGTTTAGAAGCTCCAGATTAAAATAAAAAGAAACATTAACGATGAGAAAAATCGTACAAACGTTCAGGATAAAAACCAATGAATAAAATGCTTCCTGCTTGTCCAAAAGAATGAATGGAAAACTAAATGTAAACTTTGTATAATTGAATGTAAACGTAATGAAATGGAATGTAAAAAAAGTAAATTGCTATTTTAATATCATCAGTAATACCTGCTCTTACACGTTCCTTTCTCTTCGCCCTGCCCAGAACTACATTATATCACAAAGTCATGACCTAGAAAATCCCATTCAAAATCAAAACATATTTATATTTCAGTGCTTTTTAAGTTACCTTTCTTTGTGTTGCAGTTTGTTTTTTTAAAGTATCTGTTTTCTTTGAAAAAGATTATTCTCCTAAAACAAGCTGAAAGCCAAATCCTACCTAACTCTCACTCCTTCTCTTTCTCTTACTCTCCTTCTCCCTCTCTCTCTCTCCTTCTCTCTCTCTCTCCTTCTCTCTCTCTCTCTCTCTCTCTCTCTCTCACCCTCTCTCTCTATGTCTTTCCACCATGACGTTGCGTTTTTATTGACGTGAAAAGAGGAAGGAGGGAGCTAAAAAAATAAAACCAAATGTCGATTTTAGTAGTAGCCTATTATGAAAAAGTATCAACGACAGCTGCGCAAGAGGTTGGCTATAGAGGTTTCTTCCGAACCTAGCTAGTTACGTTTTGACCCTCGCCCGGCTGATTTAGACAAGCAAAACTCTCCACAATAATCCTAAAAATGCATTTTAAAAGTCTTTAGCTTTAACTCATTCCGTCAATAAATTTCTTCATTATCCTTCTTATTTTAATGAAATTTTATAACAGATTCTTATGTTTATTTATCTTCTTAAAATGGAGAAAATTCAATACGAAAAACACAAACACACCATTTGCAAACACTCCTGGATTTCCTCAAAAGCCGTCATGAGTTTTCTAACAAAACTTTTTATAGAAAAAAATGATTAAAAAAAAAAACAATCTTGAACATTGAAAATGGAAAAACCTATAGATTAAAAAAAAGCTGGAGAAAGAAAGTTAAGAAAACAAAAAAAAAATCCCATGGCATACAAGACAAGAATATCAATACAAAAAACTTCAGCCAAAATGCATTAATAGCATAATGTTTAGAAGCTCCAGATTAAAATAAAAAGAAACATTAACGATGAGAAAAATCGTACAAACGTTCAGGATAAAAACCAATGAATAAAATGCTTCCTGCTTGTCCAAAAGAATGAATGGAAAACTAAATGTAAACTTTGTATAATTGAATGTAAACGTAATGAAACGGAATGTAAATAAAGTAAATTGCTATTTTAATATCATCAGTAATACCTGCTCTTACACGTTCCTTTCTCTTCGCCCTGCCCAGAACTACATTATATCACAAAGTCATGACCTAGAAAATCCCATTCAAAATCAAAACATATTTATATTTCAGTGCTTTTTAAGTTACCTTTCTTTGTGTTGCAGTTTGTTTTTTTAAAGTATCTGTTTTCTTTGAAAAAGATTATTCTCCTAAAACAAGCTGAAAGCCAAATCCTACCTAACTCTCACTCCTTCTCTTTCTCTTACTCTCCTTCTCCCTCTCTCTCTCTCCTTCTCTCTCTCTCTCCTTCTCTCTCTCTCACTCTCTCTCTCTCTCACCCTCTCTCTCTATGTCTTTCCACCATGACGTTGCGTTTTTATTGACGTGAAAAGAGGAAGGAGGGAGCTAAGAAATCAAAACTAAATGTCGATTTTAGTAGTAGCCTATTATGAAAAAGCAATTGAAAAAGTATCAACGACAGCTGCGCAAGAGGTTGGCTATAGAGGTTTCTTCCTAACCTAGCTAGTTACGTTTTGACCCTCGCCCTGCTGATTTAGACAAGCAAAACTCTCCACAATAATCCTAAAAATGCATTTTAAAAGTCTTTAGCTTTAACTCATTCCGTCAATAAATTTCTTCATTATCCTTCTTATTTTAATGAAATTTTATAACAGATTCTTATGTTTATTTATCTTCTTAAAATGGAGAAAATTCAATACGAAAAACACAAACACACCATTTGCAAACACTCCTGGATTTCCTCAAAAGCGGTCATGAGTTTTCTAACAAAACTTTTTATAGAAAAAAATGATTAAAAAAAAAAACAATCTTGAACATTGAAAATGGAAAAACCTATAGATTAAAAAAAAGCTGGAGAAAGAAAGTTAAGAAAACAAAAAAAAAATCCCATGGCATACAAGACAAGAATATCAATACAAAAAACTTCAACCAAAATGCATTAATAGCATAATGTTTAGAAGCTCCAGATTAAAATAAAAAGAAACATTAACGATGAGAAAAATCGTACAAACGTTCAGGATAAAAACCAATGAATAAAATGCTTCCTGCTTGTCCAAAAGAATGAATGGAAAACTAAATGTAAACTTTGTATAATTGAATGTAAACGTAATGAAACGGAATGTAAATAAAGTAAATTGCTATTTTAATATCATCAGTAATACCTGCTCTTACACGTTCCTTTCTCTTCGCCCTGCCCAGAACTACATTATATCACTAAGTCATGACCTAGAAAATCCCATTCAAAATCAAAACATATTTATATTTCAGTGCTTTTTAAGTTACCTTTCTTTGTGTTGCAGTTTGTTTTTTTAAAGTATCTGTTTTCTTTGAAAAAGATTATTCTCCTAAAACAAGCTGAAAGCCAAATCCTACCTAACTCTCACTCCTTCTCTTTCTCTTACTTTCCTTCTCACTCTCTCTCTCTCCTTCTCTCTCTCTCTCCTTCTCTCTCTCTCTCTCTCTCTCTCTCTCTCTCACCCTCTCTCTCTATGTCTTTTCACCATGACGTTGCGTTTTTATTGACGTGAAAAGAGGAAGGAGGGAGCTAAAAAAATAAAACCAAATGTCGATTTTAGTAGTAGCCTATTATGAAAAAGCAATTGAAAAAGTATCAACGACAGCTGCGCAAGAGGTTGGCTATAGAGGTTTCTTCCTAACCTAGCTAGTTACGTTTTGACCCTCGCCCGGCTGATTTAGACAAGCAAAACTCTCCACAATAATCCTAAAAATGCATTTTAAAAGTCTTTAGCTTTAACTCATTCCGTCAATAAATTTCTTCATTATCCTTCTTATTTTAATGAAGTTTTATAACAGATTCTTATGTTTATTTATCTTCTTAAAATGGAGAAAATTCAATACGAAAAACACAAACACACCATTTGCAAACACTCCTGGATTTCCTCAAAAGCCGTCATGAGTTTTCTAACAAAACTTTTTATAGAAAAAAATGATTAAAAAAAAAAACAATCTTGAACATTGAAAATGGAAAAACCTATAGATTAAAAAAAAGCTGGAGAAAGAAAGTTAAGAAAACAAAAAAAAAATCCCATGGCATACAAGACAAGAATTTCAATACAAAAAACTTCAGCCAAAATGCATTAATAGCATAATGTTTAGAAGCTCCAGATTAAAATAAAAAGAAACATTAACGATGAGAAAAATCGTACAAACGTTCAGGATAAAAACCAATGAATAAAATGCTTCCTGCTTGTCCAAAAGAATGAATGGAAAACTAAATGTAAACTTTGTATAATTGAATGTAAACGTAATGAAATGGAATGTAAAAAAAGTAAATTGCTATTTTAATATCATCAGTAATACCTGCTCTTACACGTTCCTTTCTCTTCGCCCTGCCCAGAACTACATTATATCACTAAGTCATGACCTAGAAAATCCCATTCAAAATCAAAACATATTTATATTTCAGTGCTTTTTAAGTTACCTTTCTTTGTGTTGCAGTTTGTTTTTTTAAAGTATCTGTTTTCTTTGAAAAAGATTATTCTCCTAAAACAAGCTGAAAGCCAAATCCTACCTAACTCTCACTCCTTCTCTTTCTCTTACTCTCCTTCTCCCTCTCTCTCTCTCTCGTTCTCTCTCTCTCTCTCGTTCTCTCTCTCTCTCTCTCCTTCTATCTCTCTCTCTCTCTCTCTCTCTCTCTCTCTCTCTCTCTCACCCTCTCTCTTTATGTCTTTCCACCATGACGTTGCGTTTTTATTGACGTGAAAAGAGGAAGGAGGGAGCTAAAAATATAAAACTAAATGTCGATTTTAGTAGTAGCCTATTATGAAAAAGCAATTGAAAAAGTATCAACGACAGCTGCGCAAGAGGTTGGCTATAGAGGTTTCTTCCTAACCTAGCTAGTTACGTTTTGACCCTCGCCCGGCTGATTTAGACAAGCAAAACTCTCTACAATAATCCTAAAAATGCATTTTAAAAGTCTTTAGCTTTAACTCATTCCTTCTATAAATTTCTTCATTATCCTTCTTATTTTAATGAAATTTTATAACAGATTCTTATGTTTATTTATCTTCTTAAAATGGAGAAAATTCAATACGAAAAACACAAACACACCATTTGCAAACACTCCTGGATTTCCTCAAATACCGCCATGTGTTTTCTAACAAAACTTTTTATAGAAAAAAATGATTAAAAAAAAAAACAATCTTGAACATTGAAAATGGAAAAACCTATAGATTAAAAAAAAGCTGGAGAAAGAAAGTTAAGAAAACAAAAAAAAAATCCCATGGCATACAAGACAAGAATATCAAAACAAAAAACTTCAGCCAAAATGCATTAATAGCATAATGTTTAGAAGCTCCAGATTAAAATAAAAAGAAACATTAACGATGAGAAAAATCGTACTAACATTCAGGATAAAAACCAATGAATAAAATGCTTCCTGCTTGTCCAAAAGAATGAATGGAAAACTAAATGTAAACTTTGTATAATTGAATGTAAACGTAATGAAATGGAATGTGAAAAAAAAAATTTGCTATTTTAATATCATCAGTAATACGTGATCTTACACGTTCCTTTCTCTTCGCCCTGCCCGGAACTACATTATATCACAAAGTCATGACCTAGAAAATCCCATTCAAAATCAAAACATATTTATATTTCAGTGCTTTTTAAGTTACCTTTCTTTGTGTTGCAGTATGTTTTTTTAAAGTATCTGTTTTCTTTAAAAAGATTATTTTCCTAAAACAAGCTGAAAGCCAAATCCTACCTAACTCTCTGTCCTTCTCTTTCTCTTCTTCTCTCTCTCTCTCTCTCTCTCTCACCCTCTCTCTCTCTCTCTCACCCTCTCTCTCTATGTCTTTCCACCATGACGTTGCGTTTTTATTGACGTGAAAAGAGGAAGGAGGGAGCTAAAAAAATAAAACCAAATGTCGATTTTAGTAGTAGCCTATTATGAAAAAGCAAATGAAAAAGTATCAACGACAGCTGCGCAAGAGGTTGGCTATAGAGGTTTCTTCCTAACCTAGCTAGTTTCGTTTTGACCCACACCCGGCTGACTTAGACAAGAAAAACTCTCCACAATAATCCTAAAAATGCATTTTAAAAGTCTTTAGCTTTAACTTATTCCGTCTATATATTTCTTCATTATCCTTCTTATTTTAATGAAATTTTATAACAGATTCTTATGTTTATTTATCTTCTTAAATTGGAGAAGATTCAATACGAAAAACACATACACACCATTTGCAAACACTCCTGGATTTCCTCAAAAGCCGTCATGTGTTTTCTAACAAAACTTTTTATAGAAAAAAATGATTAAAAAAAAAAACAATCTTGAACATTGAAAATGGAAAAACCTATAGATTAAAAAAAAGCTGGAGAAAGAAAGTTAAGAAAACAAAAAAAAATCCACTGCGTTAGTATGCATGAATATCAAAACAAGAATAGCAAAACAAAAAACTTCTGCCAAAATGAATTAATAGCATTATGTTTAGTGGCTCCATATTAAAAGTAATAGAAACATTAACGATGAGATAAATTGTACTAACATTCAGGATAAAAACCAATGAATAAATAGCTTTCTGCCTGTCCAAAAGAATGAATGAAAACTAAATGTAAATTTAGCATAATTGAATATAAATGAAATGAAATGGAATGTGAAAATCAAAATTTGCTATTTTAATGTCATCAGTGATACCTGATATTTCTCGTTTGTTTATCTATGCCCTGCATTTAATTTTATTATATCACTAAGTCATGGCATTGCAAATCCCATTTGAAAACAAAATATATGTATATTTTAGTGCTTTTTAAGTTACCTTTCTTTGTGTTGCAGTATATTTTTTCAAAGTGTCTTTGAAAAAGATTTTTTCTCTAAAACAATTTGAAAGCTAAGTCCTACCTAACTTTCTCTCTGTGTCTCTCTTTTTCTCACTCTCTTTCTTTATCTTTTTTGCTCTCTCTGGCTCTCTGTCTCTCTCTCTCTATCTCTCTCTCTATCTCTCTCTCTCTCTCTCTCTTTATTTCTCTCTCTCTATGTCTCTCCACCTTGACGTTGCGTTTTTTTTGGCTTGAAAGGATGAAGGAGAGGGTTACAAAAATTAAAGCTAAATGTCGATAAGTTTTGACATTCGCCCTTCTTTCGTTGGCATGCAAAACTCTCTACAATAATCTTAAAAATGCATTTTAAAAGTCTTTAGCTTTAACTCATTCCGTCTATATATTTCTTTATTATCCTTTTTATTTTAATGATCTTTTATAACAAATTCTTGTATTTATTTATATTCTTAAAATGTAGAAGATTCAATACAAAAAATACGAAGACACCATCTGGAAACACTCTTGGATTTCCTAATAAGGCGTCATGTTTTTTCTACTAAGACGTTATATAGAAAAAAATGAATAAAAAAAAAAATCTTGAACATTAGAAATGGAGAAACCTATAGATTAAAAAAATCTAGATAGAGAACGTTAAGAAAACCAAAATAAATTCCATGGCATACTAGACAAGAATAGCAAAACAAATAACTTCAGCGAAAATGTCTTAATAGCATATTGTTTAATAGCTCCATCTTAAGTTAAATAGTAATAATTGGGATGGGATATATTGTATTAACATTCTTTTTTTTATTTTTTGTTTATAATTTGTTTTGTCATTTTTATTATAAGTTATTTACAATATTTTTTGAGTTATGATATGACCGGAGCAGGCAGAAGACAAAAGTCTTATCATTTTTGATCCGTTTTATCGTTTTCACTATCATAAAAGATAAAATTTAACAATAGGGGAGACCGGGGCTAGTTGGCCGCAGGGGTAAGTTGACGAACTGCGCTAATCTTTAGAGCCTTTCATCAGAAAGTGACAAAAATTACTCAGAAACTTCCTTTTTGACCATTTCATCATTCACTGTAGTATTGTCAGGATTTGCGCATGCGCATGGGAGATATTGAGATTTATGCGTTTTTTGGACAAAAACGTAACTTTTAGAACATCGCTTCCTTTTTACTTTACAAAAAAAATATTTAGTCGTATGAAAAATAAATTATTGTAAAAGTTCCAGTCATAATTGGTTTACTATATCCAGTCAGACTTTTTTTCAAAGCTGCCGTTTTTCAGGATATATAGACTGTTTATTAAAAAAAAGCTTTCGGGGTAAGTTGACAAATTTTTCACGGGGTAAGTTGGCTCATAGCATTTACTATGGAAAAAAATAAATATTTTTATAAAATTATTATTTTTTTTTTTTTAATTTTTAACAATATTGAAAATATTTATTCTTACAAAAAAATTAAAAAAAAAAATTTTTTTATTTTTTTTTCCACAGATAAAAGGTGGGCTACTGTTTGGCTTTTATACGGACTAATATTTGGTACCAGCTAAAAATAATATTAAATTTTGGGATAAAATTGTTGCAAAAATTAATTTTAAAAAAATTTCTATTAATTTTGCACTTAATAGTGCATTAATAATCATTTTTATAGTTTGCGCCAACTTACCCCGTGGTGGGGTAAGTTGGCGCAATTTTTTTTTTTTTTTTTTGAGGGCCCGGAAAGGCCCCAAGAATTTTTTTTTGTAAATGAATGCAAATTTCATAAGATATCCTAATCCATACTCTTTAAGACTACACTTTAATATTTAAAAAAAAATGTACTGTTAGGGCTACAGAGCTCATAGAGTAAAAACCGAGCCAACTAGCCCCGGTCTCCCCTATCAACAAAATAATATAAATACTTTTAAATAAACATTTTACATTTTTTTATAGATAAAAAAAAATTATTTTACATACATAAAATTATATATGTATAAGAATATGAAATAAGTATAAATTTAGATTATCAAAAAAAAAATGTTATGTTTTTAAGCATACGAATGAAAAATTAAGAATTAAAAAAGAAGATTTTAAAAATAAAATAGAATTTGAGATATATCATAATCAAGTAACTGTTTTTTTTAAATAACTTTGAAAGTTTGAAGTGACATTAAAGTTTTACTTTCAGTTGGAAGGAATGAGTTCCACAAATGTGGCCCTCGGTATGTTATTGAGAAATTAGACTGTTCTAATAAGGTTTTTGGTAACTGATAGGTATGCGAATAATGCTTTGTTTGATATTTACAATTTATATTAACAAAAGGTCGTCAATAATATTTGGCAGCATACGATATTTAAATCTAAACATGAATAAAAGAATACTGTAAATATTTAATTGATAAACATTAAGCAGTCCAAGCTTTCTAAGCAGTGGATTGCACTGGTGTATTTATAGGCATTTAATATAAGGCGGCTTGCTTGTTTTTATTTATTTAAAAACGCTTTAATTTTGATGGATAAATGCTGGCCTACGCAATATTACAATAACTGATATAGCTATGGATAAATGAAAAGTAGACAAGTTTTAAGCAGTTTTTATCCAACATATGTCTTGTTTTGTACATAATTCCAATACTCCCTGAAATTTTATTTTCTATTAAGTTAATGTGGTCTTTCTAACTTATTTGTTCGTCAAGTAAAACGCCTAAAAATTTAATGCAGAATGTCCGTTGTAAATTAGTTTTTTCTATTGAAATATTTCGGAGTTTTAGGGGCAAAGTTTCAGATTTGGAGGATTTAGAAAAAAAGAATATATTTGCTTTTAGTTTTATTTAGAGATAGTTTGTTGGCTTTCAACCATTTATTGAGGTTGTCAAGCTCACAATACATAGTGGTAAAGATTTACTCTATGTTTGAGTGGGTATAAAAAATTTGAGTGTCGTCAGCAAAAAGATTGAAATTTAATACACTAGAAAATAAGTAAATATTGTTTATATAGATAATAAATAATAAAGGCCCTAGAGTAGATCCCTGTGGAACTCCGCAAAAAATGTTTTCTAGTTTAGTACAGGTTTTGTCATAAGATACACATTGTTTGCGATTATTAAAATAGGAAAAAAGCCATTTATAATTATTATTTTTGACACCATAATTTCTAAGTTTGTAAAGAAGAATAGTATGGTCCACAGTATCGAAGGCCTTTGAGAGGTCAATAAAAACCCCAAGGGTATATTGGTTGTTTTCAAATCCGTTTAAAATTTCTTTAACTAATTTAATTACTGCATGTTCTGTCGAGTGCTCTTTTCTTAACCCGTACTGATTATTATTAAGCAATTTATGTTTTATAAAGTAATTGTATAGCCTATTATGCATTATTCTCTCTAGAATTTTAGAAAAACATGGAAGTATTGAGATAGGTCTATAATTAGATAATTTACAAATATCACCGTCTTTAAAAATTGGAACTACTCTAGTTTTAAGAGGTCAGGAAAAATACTATTATTAAATGAAAGATTAAAAATAATTAGTAATGGGTTTTCAATAATATCAAAAACTTCTTTTAACAACCCTTGGGCTTATGTCATCGAGACCTGAGCTTTTGTTTGGTTTTAACATATTAAAAGCAAACCGAAGTTCATCAAGAGATACTTCAAGCTCATCCATCACACAGTCCTCTTCTTTAATATATGATTTAAATTTTTTTTTTCTGGGAGTTATTTTATTTGCTACATTTTGACCGACGTTTATAAAAAAATTATTAAAATTCTCTGCAATAACTTTTCGCTCATTAATTACTGTTTTTTCATCTTCAGTGTATACATATTTTGGTAAAGTATTACCATGATCTTGTTTATTTTTTCCTATCACTTCCTTTATTATATCCCAAGTTTTTTTGTTATTATCTATATTATTTTGTAGCGATTTTGAGAAATAATTTTTTTTAGCTTTTTTTTTCAGGTTTTCAAACAGGTGTTTGTAAACTTTATATTTTTTTTCGTTTTGATAAGTTTTATTTTTTAAGAATTTTTCATATAGTCTTTGTTTTTTCATTGAAGATTTAATAAGTCCTTTTGTGATCCAGGGACTTTGCAGGTTTTTAAGCTTAGTTTTTATTTCCTTCATCGGAAACGCTTTGTTGTAAGCATTAATGAACTCATTGTAAAAAAAATCATAAGCTATATTAACATCTTTGCAATTATTGAGTTGTTTCCAGTTTACTTTGAGTAAATAATTTCTAAACGCCTCAATATTAATTTCATTAATCTGCCTTTTTACTTTCCTTTGTACTTTGCTTTTTTTAAAAAAATCCGAAATGAAAAAGATTGGAAAGTGGTCGCTTATATCGCTTTTTATGATTCCGCTTTGAATGTTGCATGTTGTAAAGTTGTTAGTAAAAATATTATCAATGAGAGATTCGGTTTGAAGAGTTACGCAAGTAGGTTTGTTAATTAAGGGAATAATGTTGTACTGAAAAAGAGTGTTTGAGAAACGTTTCAATAATTCGATAATTAGAAATTCAAAGTCCGCGTTTTGAATACTTAAAATTTCTATTTTCTGAAAATGGATTGAGTCTTGAACAAAAAGGCATACACCACCACCAATACCATCATCTCAAGTTTGGATTGCCTTATAACCTGGAATTTGAAAATTATTTTTTTCATTTCTGCACCATGTTTCTATTAAGCATATTACAGTAAACTCAGAGTTTATATTTTTGAGCATTGATTTAAAACTTTCAAAGTTTTTGTTTATACTACGAATGTTTAAAGTTAGAGTTGAAAATAACATTTGTGACGCATTCATGAGGTTAGGATACTTCCTTAATATCAAAATAGTTAGAGTTGATTATGACTTCCTCAAAAAAGTTTACATCTGGATCATTATCGTTATTCAAAAGAAGTGTGTTTTGTTTATTAAAAATTTCTAAAAGATTTGTTATGTTTGATTTGTTAGCCATTTTCATTATCATAATATTTAAAGTTAAGATTAAAAATGATTAGATTTCTAGCTATATCATTTTGAATTATTATAAACATTTTTTAAAATAATAAGTTTGTCATACCTGACGATTACATTTTCTCCATTTAATTTTCTTACTTTCGCATTAGAAAATAACTTCCTTCGTATTTTTGCCGTCTCTTGAGAGAAATCTTCATTCACGTAAATATTTAGAGTTTTCTTGTTTCTTTTAGAATGTTTGATTTATCTTTAAACCTTAACAACTTTAATATAATGGTTCGGGATCGGGCTTCTTTTCTGAACCCTACTCGATGCACTCTTTCAATTTCGACTCCTTTTACTCCTAAATTTACACATAATAAATTCTAAACCTTTTGTTCAGTTTCATCCCAAGTTTCATTGATATTTTCAGGAATTCCGTCTATCCTTAAGTTATGAAGCCTCGACCTATCTTCGAAGATTCTGCATTTTTCGTTTAAAATTGTAATATCATATGGGCTTTCAAATTCTTTAGAATCATTAGCAGCTTTCACCTTTTGGTCGATTAAATGTTCGTGAAATTTAAGCTTTCTTTGAAGTCTTTTATATCATTTTCTAGCAAGTGTATTCTTTTAGTGCAATCTAATGTTTTTGTTTCAATATCATCTAGGCGTGTATTGATTATTTTTAAGTTATCGCTAAATAAGTCCACAAATTTTTCTTGTTCTTTAAATAATGTCCGTATTTCTTTTTTGTGCTGAATGAACCTATCTTTTATTTCGGATAAAGTAATGGCTATTTTTAATTTTTTTCTTTCTTTTTTGAGCTGTTAGAATTACGTCTGTTCACCACAGCGGTCGAGTTAAAAAGATAGGTCGAGTATTCAGGATGAAACCCAATGAATAAAATGCCTCCTGCATGTACAAAAGAATGAATGTAAAACTAAATGTAAACTGAATATAATTGAATATAAATGAATTGAAATGAAATGTGAAAAATAAAAGAAAATTTTAATTTTTAATATCTTCAGTGATACCTGATCTTTCTCTTTCCTTTATCTTTGGCCTGCCCAGAACTTCATGACATCACTAAGTCATGACATAGCAAAACCCATTTGAAAACAAAATATATTTATATTTCAGTGCTTTTTCAGTTACTTTTCTTTATATTGCAGCATTTTTTCTAAAGTATCTGTCTGCTTTGAGAAATATTTATTCTTTAAAGCAAGCCCGAAGCCAAGTCCTACCTATCTCTCTCTCTCCACATTGACTTGTCGTTTTTTTTAATGTGATAGGAGGAAGGAGGGGGCTTAAAAAAAAAAGGCAAATGTCGATATTAGGAGTAGCCAATTTTGAAAAAGCAAATGAAAAAGTATCAACGACAACTGTTCAAGAGGTAAACTATAGAGGTTTGTTTCTAACCTAGTAAGTTTTTTTTTGACATAAGCCCTGCTGACGTAGGCAAGCAAAACTCTCCACAATAATTTAAAAGTATCCATTTAAAAAATCTTTTAGCTTTAACTCATTTCGTCTTTATATTACTTCATTTTCCTCCTTATTTCTAATGAAATCTTATAACAAATTCTTATATTTATTTATCTTCTTAAATTGGTGTTGATTCAATACCAAAAATACAAACACACTCTTTGGAAACACTCTTGGACTTCCGAAAAAGCGGTCATTTTTTTTCAAGAAAACTTTAAAAAAAAAAAAAATGATTTACAAAAAAATCTTGAAGATTGAAAATGGAAAAAACTATAGATTAAAAAAAGTCTAGAGAGAGAAAGTTAAAAAAAACAAAAAAAAATCTCATGGCATACTAGACAAGAATAGCAAAACAAAAAACTACAGCAAAAAGTATTAATAGCATAATGTTTAGTAGCTTAATATTCAAATATATAGAAATATTAACGATGAGGTAAATTGTATTAATGTATTAAAGAGCTGGAGCAGGAGGATGACATGTCTATTTTTTAACCTAGCCTCGTTTGGATTGACAACTTTTCAGTTTATAAACACTAATAAAAAGTGATAAACTTCATAATAAAATTTTGAACACATTTATTTACTCGTATTGAAATATAAGGTATTTAAGTTTAGATTAACAGCAAAGATGAAAGTATACTAATTTTTTATTAAAAATAAAAAAATTAAATGGATAAAAAATTGCAGCAACGAGAAGTAACTAATAACTAATTTTATGTCAATAACTCATTTTAAAAAAGTTTGACTTATTTTAAGAAAGTCATTTTATATCAAGTTATTTAGACTCCCAGACTTTTTCATGAACACTTTCAAAATGATCTTTGTAATAGTATTTTTATTATAAATATTATCTTTACATAAACATATAATTTTTTTTTAGGTGTTTACTTAATATTAGTATTTAATAATATTTGATAAGTAAACTTGAAATTTATTTTCAGAACATGTGAGACTGATCGATATTTTTTCGTTTGTATGTTATATTACAATACTTATGGACAGTACTATCACCAGACCATAGCGTCAAAAGATTTCATAAAAAATCTGTAAATTATAAAAGATCATCTGTTTCCATTTTATCAGCACTTAAATAAACTTTAACATCACCTGTTAAACGGTCCAAGGCTTCTTCATTTACTGCGAATGAATCTACATTAGTGGGTCAAAATGGCACGTTTTGCATAATCATCTTCTTCCGCAACTCTAAAAATCTTGTCTACTGTAAATTCATATTCTCCAAGCAAGCACTGCATAGGGATTTTAATGTACCCTCGTACAATGTAAACATTCTGCTTTTAAAAGTAATGTTCCACTACCAGTTTTGAAAGTTTAGTTTTAAAAGTTTAGTTTAGTTTTAAAAGCCATTGTGGAATTGCTCTTCTTCGGCATGAACCTTAATATTTTCTGTTAATGAAAATTACTAGACAATGTAGCGAACATTTTATTCAGGCTTTAACAATATCAGCTGGTTGCCCTCTCATTACAACCAGAAGTATTTGCCGAAAGTCTCACCCATAAGAATAACTTTACCATCAAAGAAAAACTTGTTATTGCAAACATCTTGAAGTAACTTATCGATGGCATTTAAAGCATGTTTGGGTATCATGGATGCCTCATTGAGTAAATACTTGCCTTAGGAATTGCATTGAATTTAGAGTTAAATTGCATGTGCTATTTTCCAAATTTGGCAAAAGAAGTTTGAATAAACAATGAAGTGTACTTCTATTTTTTAAAAGAGTTACATCTCTTCCTTTCCATGCAGCTATTGCAGTTATAAAATGTCTACTACTGCTTCAGCGATTAAATAATAGTATGTAAATGTTTTACCATAACTTTTAGGGCCATCTATAAAAACAATCTAGACTGTTTGTTTTCATTATTAGGTTACTCACTTAGAGCAGAAAGGAAAGCATCAGCAGTTTGACATAGCGGAGCTTAGACATAGCGACAATTTAAAAACGTGTTTATTTCATCATGGTTAAATTGCTCATTTATCAACACATTGGCACAGTCATGCCCTTTGTAAATGTACTTATGTAAATACTTAACTGGCTTTATAGTCATGCAGGTTCAACATTTATGTGCGCTTGATATTATTTAACCATGGGTTATAAGGTACAACCCAACGGTTATCAACTAGATTACCTTTTATATTGAGAAATCTTCAGTTATCGACACGCCTATAGCGTGGACAACCATTAAAAACTAAAACAGTGTGGGAATTAAATATTTTAGGAAAATATTTTGTGCATTTCCCATTTTTCATGCAGGGAGAATTAGGATTTAAAATTCCACATGGTCTATGTATTATGCATGATTTTATAATTTCATGAAGTTCAGGATCAACAGCTGGGTCTGGAATTTCTGCTGATATCAAACTATCAATATCTTTTGCTGTTTCTAGATTATTAGCATTTACAAAGTGCAATAAAGTATGCACATGTGGAAAACCATGTTTTTGAAACTCAATAACCTGCACATGACTTATAATTTTGCCTAAGAGTCCATGCTTGAAAATATCCTATAAAAAAGATTTAATTTTCATTTTAAATACCCGACAAACTAAATCTGTCATTAGCAGTTTGGCCCAGGTTTAAATTTTCTACTATTTCTCTCCATTTTAAATTGCAGGTAAAAGTAATAAATAGATTTGGTTTACCATATTTTTTTATGACTGCCATCTTCAAAGTTTTCTTTTAGTGCTCTTGTACTACCGATATATGAAGAAGGCAATATAACAACATGGCCTGGTCTTACATTAAGATCATTAACACGATTGATTCCATATTCATACAATGCATAGTATTGCTCACTTCTCAGTTTGTTATAGTTATTTCTATTAAAAGCAATGCGCTGTCCCTCAATTTTGACATATGCATCAACAACATATAGCTAAAAAATTTTTTTACCATTGAGTATATGAACAAAAGTTTGTCAAACTGCTATAATTATAATACTGAAACAAAACATGGTTTCTAACACGAGTTGCACGGTCAGGGTTGTGCTCCAGTTGATTTTTTCATCCAGCATCACCTCTCGGGAAAAATATTGGATTTACCAAAGGATCTAACGTTGCAGACATAGACGAAGTTATTCTTAAATGCTGACCTTGAGGGTATATAGTAATTTCCCTGGATGCAGGTGGAGCATCATTATCTCCCACAAACAAAATAGCATGCGAAGGAAGGTAAATCGTCTATCGTGACTTTCAAGCAAAAACATTCTTACAACAGAAGTTGGTCTACCTTCTAAAGCTGCTCGGCGGATTTCTTCATCCTCTACTTCTGCCATGTTTTTACATGCAAGAGCAAATAGGTTTTCTTGATTAATTAAAGTTTGCAAGAGTTGCATTAACTCACCTATACAACCATCATTACCAGGTTACTTCATTTTTAATGACACTGTTGCATTAGGATCATAAATATATAACTGACAATATTTGGGCAGAGCACCTTCTTGAGGCCTTAAATTTCCAACACGATGCAAAATTTGCTCACAGACCCTAATACAGTAAGAGCCATTATTCGAGGGAGGAGTTATTTCGGAAATGAAGGAAACGAAAGATAAAAAGGAATTATAACTCCTTATGTGTTAAAAAAATTATGATTTACAAGCATGATCAACATTGTTTTCTGTCATTAAACAGCCAATAATGGTGGATATAGAGAAAGAGTAGCTAATTTTTCAATGAATGGCAACAACAAACAACTTTTTCAAAACGGCAGCACAAAAAACTAGTTTCATTTAAAAACTTCTCCGCACTACAATATCGACAAATATGGTTTAATTCTCCGAGGTAGTTACTCTTTATAGCAATAATACTTATTGCTATGCGATGCAAATTATACCTACTGATTTCTTACCTAGCCCAATTTCTTTCATTTTGATTGCAAGTTATTTCAGCTCGCCTGGGCTCATCTCTTTCATTTCAAGGGCAGTTTATCTCAGCTCGCCTAAGCTCATCTCTTTCATTTCGACGAAGTCTAATAACTTCATTTCTTAAATTATCAGACATAATTAAGCATCAAAGGAGTGTGTAAAAATGATGCCTAATATAATAAAAGTTGAAGTTTGAGTTTTTTTTTTTTTTATACTTATCTAAAATAAAGTGTGAGCATATAATGCAGAGCACAATATAATAATCTAATTATATTCTACCATATATAGCAATGTGTAAAGATAACATATTTTAGGACCGTAACAACCGAAGGCAGCAGGGGCATTTACCCCCAATAGTTTTTCTTTTGACTAAAACTTGAATTTATTTCGGGGTAGTACTGCCCCGCCCCCCAATATAAATTTTGTTCCTACGGTCCTGTACTTTTATTAAGAACTTAAACTAAAGTTATAAATAATTTTAAAAAAGTTAAAGTTATAAAAGTAATTTAAAAAATTATATTACATATAAGAAATCATAAATAAAGCAAATATATATATATATATATATATATATATATATATATATATATATATATATATATATATATATATATATATATATATATATATTGAGCTCAAAAAAGAAACTTAAAAGGTACGCAGAATAAAAAAACAGCAGCAAGTAGACTCGTCAAACGGAGCAACAAATGCAACCAACACATTTGCAAACAGGATAAGTGCAACTAAACAACCTTCACTACTCAATAACCATAATAGCCAAATTGAACTGTTAAAGAAGCGTAACAAGCTAAGAACAGTGGAAGGGTGCAAAAACATGTACATTGATAAAGATAAAACAAAGACAGAACAAGACGTAGAAAAAAGACTAAAAATTGAAAGAGATAAGTATAACAGTAAACTAACTCCCGTTGAACAAAAAAACGGAAAAACCTTGAAATACAAAAAAGAAAGAAATGGAAAGCGCTACTATTAGTGCATACGCAATGGTGTACTCGTGTGGGTACGGCACAAAGAAGACCAATCAAATTTATAGCAAAAGTAACAAGTAACAAACAAACAAAAGAAACAAGTAACAAAAATTGTCGCAACCTCATTGACATGTAAACAAGAAAAACAACTCGATGAAACCTTGTCATCAATCGATAACTTAGTAACAATAATAAACAACGCTCAACATCATCATCTCAGCCCGCTAAATTATGCTGCTGTTCTATTATCAAATATTAAACTGATCAAAGCAACAAAAAGTGAATACCTTTACCAATTTGGTTTGCCACACGACGCCACAAACTTTTTGTCAGCTAATATTATAGTAATATTATCAAACAATGCCCAACAAAATCATCACCAATTTATACAGCAACTTCATCATCAAATATCAACTTGCAACCAATTAATAACTCGGCACTAAATAATGATAAACATATAAGATGTATATACACTAATGCAACATTACTAAATGCAAGCAAACTCAACGAACTCACAGCATATGTCATATATCATGTCAACTGCCAAATGAATTTAGTAAGTTAAACATGGTTCACAAGCCGATCAGTCCCACATCTGGACGGTTACAATGTGTTTCGTAAAAACAGAGATGGTTATCACGGAGGAGTCGCAATTTATGTAAGCAAAGACCTACCATCTGTTAAAATTGATTATGAAGAATTAACAGACACAAACAGCGAGCAAATTTGGCGTTCGTTAAATATAAATAATGAAAACATTCTAATAGGGTGTTTATATCGACCACCGTCTACCTCAAGATATACAAATGATCTATCAGCCGCAATGTACTGCAATTAGAAGAAGCATTAGCAAGGCAAAGCTACTTGTTGACACTAAAAAATTAACAGCTCAACACTCATCATGGTTTAATGATGGTACAGCATGTGTAACTGGCCCTGAAATTATGATATGGGCCTGAGATATGCTCAACGACAGTTTTCTCACTCAACTTGTTGACTTTCCCTTATTAACACAAGCAAATGCACAATGTAAAACCTCTCTTGACTATGTGATATGTGAGATGTTAATTGAATAAAAAATCTACAACCGGAATCGCCAGTTGGAACAACTAAACAAGCTCATTTAGTAATCAAATGGAATTTTCTAGTTGCCCAAAAACTTGGCCACACCTTTTAAAGCAAGAAATTTAATTATTAGAAAGGCGACTATAAACCAATAAACAAAAAGCTAGAAAAAATCAACTGGGAAAACTTCCTTGAACCGCAAATAAAAGCTACGATAAATTACTTAACTTATACTATAATCTATATGAAAAATACATAACAAAAAAAAGAATAAATTTAACAACTAAAGGAGCACTATGGGTGACCAATAAAATAAAAAATTATTTTAACTTAAGACAACGCTGTGGAAACAAAACGTAGCTTCACAATGAAAAAAACGGAACTTGTAAAGGAATATCCCAACACAAGTAGAGATATAAGAAAAGCATCGAAAAAAGCAAGAAAAAACTACGAGTTCAATTTAGCAAACGACAAAAACAAAATCCCAAAAAACACTTTTTATATATAAACAGTAAATTCAAAATATTTACTTCAATACAAGCCCTCAAATCTGACAGCGGTGAACTAAAAATCAATAAAAAGGACATAACCGATATATTAAATTACCAATTCGATTCCGTCTTTAGTATAAAATACGACGTACAAATTAACACACTTGACAGTTTCCTAACTGTCGAGTGTGTTTAACAAATAAGAGGATATTTAGACAACATAAACATCGCGGCGGACAAAGTAGAAAGTTTATTTCTTCAAATTGATGGAAGCAAATCGCAAGGAGCAACGTTCACTAGTTCATTCTAAAAGTACTCGCCACCGAACTCGCCAAGCCACTATCGATCATATTTAATGTATCATTGCGTTCAGGAGAGATACCAACAGCGTGGCTAGACGCAAACGTAATGCCGATATTTAAAAAAAGAAGCCCATCAGATCGCGGAAATTATAGATCAAATCAATCAAAAACTTTTGTCCCATGCAAAAATATGGAGAAAATAGTAAGGAATGAATTTATCAACTACTTCACAAAAAATAACCTTTTTTGTAGCAAAAAACGTGGTTTTGTCCTAATAAATCATGTTTAACAAACCCACTGGAAACCATAGGCTATAGCCACGAAAACAATGTCAAGAAAAAATACCACAAGATATCGTATTTCTCGGTTTTTTACGTTCACTTGATTTAGTACAGCATACTAGCCTTATTGAAAAACTGAGCATATATGGAATAACAGGTGAACTGCTTGTATGGATTCGCTCGTTTTTAGCAAATTGACGACAGTCGTTATAGGCAACATAACATCAGGATGGGCACCAGTATCTAGCGGTGTTGTCCAAGGATCCGTGCAAAGACCAATTCTATTTGCCATCTTAATTAACGACCTCATAGACAACATAGACAACTCTTGCTGCAAAATGTTTGCGGACGACACCAAACTAATAGCACCAATCCGGCTAGGAAAAGAAGAACTTGACACTAAAAGCCGGCATGATGACATCAACAAGATAAGTGGTTGGTGCTGCAAATGCAACTAAATCTTAGTAAATTGAAAGTTGCACATTAGATGAGCAAAATAAATCAGCGACATACACTATGTTAGATCCACTATTAGGCGCAAAAAGAGATCTAACAACAACAATGATAGAAATAGACCTTGGAGTCACAATAAGTCAAGATCTTAATCCAGAAAAAAACAAGTCAATAAATCCGCATCGATCGTAAATAAATTTCTTGGACTGTTAAAAAATGCGTTTATATCGCGAGATCCTTTATATTCTTAAAGCAAACAGGTTTTCTTTAATTTCTTTAAAAAAGATATCAAACAACTTTGTTCTTTAACACGCAACCGTGTGAGAGCTAGGGTTTCAGAGATAAACACTAACTTTATGAAGAGTTTGACGTTTTGACCTTCGAAAAGAGCGTCGTCTTCTAGAGTCATCATAGTCTTTTAATTTTTAAAAATAAAATTACAGAGGAATATACTTTAAATACAATTGACGAAGGACTTGAATTGAGTTTTTATTAAAATTATTAAAATGCAGGAATTAAAGTTTTTGTGGGGACACAAGACCTTTTATATTGACCTAACTTTGTTTCACATTGTCAAAGGACAGCATTCTTTATACCTCTGTAGATACTGAAAAAACTAAAAAGGTCTCATAATTCATTTTCACAAAAAACAACCGACCTTTGTCTTCTGAGGTACAGATATTAAGATTTAAAATTTATTTTAGTTTCTAGTTTTGGTTTAGTTTATAGTTATTTTTAGTTTACTTTTAGTTAGTTTTAGCTTCAGTTATCTTTTTTCTTACTTTAGACAACTTTATGGAGGAAATGAAGGGAATAGGTAAAAAAAATACAATTTATTTTAAACATTGACCTAAAAAAACATTGACCTAAATTAAACATTGACCTAAATTAAACATTGACCTAAATTAAACATTGACCTAAATTAAACATTGACCTAAATTAAACATTGACCTAAATTAAACATTGACCTAAAAAAACATGCTTCAAATAATAATGTAAAAAATTTTATAAACACTCTTCTTCAAAGTAACTTAATTCCCACAATAAACAAGCCAACTAGAGTGACTAACAACTCTTCGACACTTCTTGATAATATAATAACTAATAACTTTCATAATAACCGTCTTAACACAGGTATAATCAAAACTGACTTATCAGATCATTTCCCAACATTCTTAGTTACTAATAACATAATAAATAACAACATTCCTTCTAAAACTACCATATTTAGGCGACAGATCAATGAAAACTCTGTAAAGCAGTTTCAAAACCTTTTAAGAAACAACGTTGATTGGAATCTGGTATTGCAATCAAACAATGCTAACAACTCATATGATCTATTTCTAAGTCAATTCTGCAAGCAATATGAAACAGCATTTCCTGAAAAACAAATTATAGTGAACACAAAAACAGTTATGACTCCATGGATGTCTAATGGGTTACTAAAATCCTCAAAAAGAAAACAAAAATTATATGATAAATATTTAAAAAAAAAAACTTATAAAAACGAAATGACATATAAAAACTACAAAAATGTATTCGAAAAAACAAAAAAAATCTCTAAAAAGCTTTATTATGCAAAACTATTAGACAAAGCAAGCGGAAACACCAAAAAAACTTGGAATGTAATTAAAGAAGTAATTGGCAAAAATAATTATACGAGAAACACTCTGCCAAAAAAAATAACAGTTGATGATAAAAATATTTATGATAAATCAATTATTGCTGAAAAGATAAACAGTTTTTTTATTAATGCTGGTCCAATTTTGGCATCGAAAATTCCTCTGAATTCAACTTCATTTGAGTCTTATTTAAAAAATTACGATAAAGTTATGGATGAACCATATCTTAAATTAATTGAATTGCGAACCGCCTTTTATAATCTTAAAAAAAACAAAAGTGCTGGATTTGATAAAATTAACGTTAATGTTGTAAAATCTGTTTATCATATAATCGAACCTCTTTTTTTTCACATCTTTAGTCTTTCTTTTAAAACAGGTATTGTTCCGGAAAAATTAAAAATTGCACGAATCACACCAGCTTTTAAGACTGGCGATGACTCTATTATTTCTAATTATAGACCTATATCTATATTACCGTGTTTCTCGAAATTGCTTGAAAGAATAATGTACAACAGGCTATTTAATTATTATTTATCAGAAAACAATATGTTGTACTCAAAACAGTTTGGTTTTAAGAAAAAATGTTCCACTGAACATGCAGTGATTGATATAGTCAATCAAATAACAAACGCATTCAGTACTAACTACTTTACATTAGGAGTTTTCATTGATCTGTCAAAGGCTTTTGATACTGTAAACCATAACATACTAATAAAAAAACTTGAATATTATGGAGTAAAAAATAATAACTTACTTTGGTTCAAAGGCTATTTGACCAATAGAATGCAATTCATCCAATATGCGCATAAAACAAACAATTCCATATGCTGTAACTTGTGGTGTCCCCCAGGGCTCTATTTTAGGACCCTTATTATTCTTAGTATATATAAATGATTTAAATCTAGCAACACACTTCTTAAACTGTATTTTTTTTGCAGATGACTCCAATCTTTTTTATTCTCACAGAGATATTAAAACACTTTTTGAAACAGCTAACGAAGAGTTGGGTAAGGTTAATGAATGGTTTATAAGTAATAAACTGTCTCTAAATGTGGAGAAAACCAAATTTATTTTATTTCATAAAGTAAATAAATTAGAAAATATTCCAATTAAACTTACAAATCTAATAATCAATAACGCTAACATTAAAAGAGAAACTTCAGTTAACTTTTTGGGCGTAATATTAGATGAACATTTACGTTGGAGTGATCACATAAAAAGCATTGAGAAAAAGTTATCAAAAAATATTGCTATGATATATAGGGCTAAACCATTTCTAAATATTAAATCTTTAAAAAGTTTATATTTTTCTTTCATTCATTGTCATTTGATTTATTGTAATATTGCATGGGCAAGTACAAATCATACAAAATTAAAAAAATTGTACAGTAAACAAAAACATGCCTGCAAAATATTATTTGGAGCTGATAAAATTGTACCATGCGAGCCTCTTCTGCGTATACTGGGCGCATTAAATGTTTATAAAATAAACTTACAAGAAGTTTTAATGTTTATGTATAAAACAAAAATGGGACTATCTCCTAAAATATTTCAGTCCTATTTTGAAAAAGTAGAGCATAAATATCCGACAAAATTTTCAAACAATAACTACATTGTCCCTAAATATAATTCAAAACAAATTACATATTCAATTCAATATCGTGGACCCTATTTGTGGAAAAAGTTTCCTAATATTGCAAATACGGAAAAAGTTAGTATACATCAGTTTAAAAAAGAATCGAAACAGGTGTTATTACTTATGGATTTTAATATATCCGATTTTAAATGCCTCTTTTAAACTAAAATTCAATTATATAAAATATGTATCAGAATTTATCAATTTTTGTTTGTTAGTTTTTTCATTATTTGAGTTATGGTGTTTCCTCTAATCTTAAAAGTTATTGGTGAAATCTTAGTTTTTCAACATTTTACTTAACTATTAATGAGTTGTTATTTATTTTACTTTTAATTAAATTGGTTAAAAATATACATACATAAAACGGTTTTTTTAAATTAAGTACTCTTTTATTTTGAATTTTTTGTTCTTTATTTAAATATTACTTTATTACAAATTGTTATAAATTTTATATTCATATTCTTCAACAAATACTTTGTATAATATACGTAGATAGTGTGGCTCTTGAAAATATGTGCTCTTTAATTAATTTATTTATTTTTTGTTTTTCTTTTTTACTTTTCTTTCAGTTTTTCTTGTTTACTTGATTATTACTCTTAACATGAATATTGTTCTTAAAGTATTTCTTAAACTAATTGTTATTTATTTTTACATTTATAATTTTTAACAAATAGTTTGTAAAGTATAAATATATTATCCGGCTATTGTAAATACGTACGATTGGGGCTCGGTGATAAGACAAAACAATGTCTTCTACTTGCCTCGCCAGTTTTTTTTTATTTATAAACCTTGTAAATTGTAAAAGTTATTAAACGGCGTATAAATAAATAAATAAAAAATTTATATGTAAATATTATTTTATCGATTATTCTGAGGTATATTTTTTGTCTTTAGTGTCTGGTAGAATCATAACTGGTAGAGCTGTGTTTCAAATTTTATATATTTTGTATGGAGCAAATATTTTGTATGTGCAAAAGGTGAAAGAATTATTTAATATAAATATGACACTTTTAACCCGTTAGCATTTTACATTTTTCAATTTTATTAAAATAAAATTTTTCCACACGTTTAACTTTTTAATTTACTTTTTTTATTTTTATTTTTAGCATTCTCTTCATCCTGTCAAAATGGTCAGGTTATGCTTTATATTTTGATTAAATAAAATTGCAAATATTTATATTTTTTATTATATTCTTCAATTCGTAATTTTAGAGTTGTTAACATTTGAGAGCTTTTGTGATTTTAGATTCGTTAACATTTGAGCAGTACAGAAACTTTCGCTCCCAACAACCAGGCCTCTTTCGGAGAGGTCCTTCAATAAATGGTGTAGTAAAGGCGGTATGGATGAGCCCTCCTTCAAATGGAGGAATCATCCATACCGGGGTGTTGGGAGACACCAAAGAAAAAACAGCAACCAAAAGGTTGTAAATGTCTTCTATCAGATATTTATAACTTTTTTGTTGCTGCTTTTTCTTCGGTGACTTATTTTTATTTTTTTTAATTTTGTAATTTTTTTGTTTTTTTTAATTTGTAACTTTTTTTTAATAATATATTATGTTGTATATTTGATTTGTTTTGGTCTTTTTCAGTTAAAATTTTTTTTTTTTTACCAATTAAACTTAAATATAGTTAAATTGATTCATTACCCAATTATCATAATATAATAATGCTGCATTCTATACTTAAAAATAATTAATTAGTAGTTTAATTTATTGAAAACACTGCACAGTGGGACAGTGTGCCAAAATACCAAAAAATCAATGTCGGCATTGTACGGTAAAAATTTGTCATAATGGTGAAGACATGTTCATTAGAGGAAATATCTAGTTAAAAAAACATTAAATACTAATTTAAGCGTAATTTTATGCGGTTATTTACACGTTAATTTGACGTTAATGTGTTCAAAAACGCTATTTTGCATTTTTTATTTATCAACTTTTTAACGCTACTATTGTTTTAAATTAACTTTATTGAATTTCATTTTAAAATATATTATTTTAATTAACAATGTTTTTTTCGCTCAGACTTTTAAAACAATTTAACGTAATCGTAATCATTAGTTTTTTTGCATCGAAAATAGACAGTTTTCGATATTTTATTTGGTACTAACCTTTACTATTAGGTATCAGATAAACTATCCTCCAATATCCTCCAAACATTTGACTATGTAAATTTTATGCTAAATGTATGTAAATAGCCATGCATCATAAATATTTCGCTACTTTTTGTAATAAAAAAAGTTTTAACAAAAGATTGATCTTTGGTTAATGGTCAGTTGATGAGAAATACAGTTAAAAAGATGTTTTGTGCACAAAGAATACCTACAAAATCTTTCATTACTGTTATAATATCTAAGTTCTGTAAATTTAAATCTAAAAAAGTTATTTTATGACAAATACATGCATTGAAAAGTAATACAGTACTATCTCTCTAATTCGAATCTCCATTAATACGAAAACCTCTATAATTCGACTAAATGTAAAGTCACCGTGAAATGCGCTTAAGAAACTTTTTTGTTTAACTTTCTATAACTCAAATCTCTATAATTCAAAAACCTCTACAATTCGAATGGGTTTTTCAGACCTGTCAGTAAGATTCTCTCTGTATATCGAACTCTTTTTTCAAATTTCGAATGTTTTGATTTTTTGTTAAACAATAAGCGTGAATTATTTCCTTCTGTTTAAAAAAAATCAAGGCATCAAAAAGACTGCATAAAGAAAACAATTTAAAGCTGAAATACGAAGCTCTACTGGAATTGGAGAATGGAAAAACAAATAAAGAGGTTTCGAAAATCTTTGATATTCCACCAAACACTCTTTTAACCTGGAAAAAGTATAAAGATAAAATCTTTGACGTTTGCGTCGAGAAAATTTGGCTAAACGGGTAAAAGTTGATACGTATTTTAAAGTCAACAAAGCTGTACTTGAATGGTTCAAACGAATGAGAGCTGATAATGTCCCAATCAGCGGTTTGCTGGTAAAAGAAAATGATTAATATTTTGCGAAAGAGTTATGCTTCGGATGGATGGCTAGACAAATTTAAGAAAAAGTAAATTAATTTCTTATTTTATTCTCTCCAATTTTTATGATTAATGGCTTTACAACATATGATTATTCTACAGCTTTTTCTTTAATTGCTTTAAAAAGATAAAGTAAATATTTACTAGTTCTGGAAACTTGCAAAGACTTCGAAGTTAAATTCAAACTTACGCATCGCACGTATAAGTTACGTCAAAGCAATTAAAAATTTTTTTTTTGTAGGTATGGTATATCTTTCAAAACCATTTCTGGAGAGGCAAAGTCTGTCAAAGATCAGATGATCGCTTCATGGCTCGAAACCACACTGCCTACAATTCTCTCTCAATACCCACTTGAAAATATTTTTAATGCCGATGAATTCGGTTACCAATGTTTGCCTTACAAAAGTTTACATTTAAAAAATGAAAAGTGCATAGGAGTCAAGCATAGTAAATTCACCTGACTGGGATGGCCGCAGGTAATGTAAAAGGAGAAAGACTTTCAACGTTTGTAATTGGAAAATCGAAGTCTCCTATATGTTTTAAAGGTGAAAAATATTCTTTATCGCTATTGGGCCCAACCAAAAAGTTGGATGTCGGCAGAATTATTTGAGGAGTGGGTCAAAGAAATTGAATTGAAGTTTAATTTTCAGAAAAGGAAAATTGCTTTAGTTGTAGATAATTGTTCTGCCCATCCTAACGTGCAGAAATTGGGTGGAGCTTATCTTTCTTCTACCGAATACAACTTTGATCACCCAACCAGTAGATCAAGGAGTTATCTGATCTCTTAAAGCCAAATATCGCTCACTTGCAGTGAAAAAGCAAATTGCTGCCTTAGAAATAGAGAACAAGATGCTTAAGTTTTCTACCTTAACTGCTATGTTTATGCTAACAAAAGCATGGAATTCCATTCCAGATCAAACCTTCATAAATTGTTTCAAAAAATCATTATAATATAATGTAAAATATAAAAATATCATTAGAAGCAGTGGAAAAGCATGTAAATGATGATAACCCTTTCTGTGGCTTAGATGTATAGGAGACTGTAATGAAAAACTTTAGAGATGATCTCGAATTGTTAAAAACAAAATTCGACTCAGATTTTAACCTCACGGCCGACAAGTTAGTAGACATTGATTTCGATGTTTGCATTGCCAACAAATCATCAGATGAGGACATCATTGCAGAAGTTTTTGAGCATGATGATATTGAAACTAAAGAGGAATCCGATGATGATTGCGTTGGTGTTTCTGACAATGCTACAAAACCAAGTCTGAACGAAGCGATGCATGCTGTCACTGCACTCGAGAATTACAGTCTTTATTCTAACTTTGGAGATGATTTGACGAAGGCTCTTAAAGACATAAATCGTGTCATTGAAATGGATTTAAAAGCCTCAAAAAGACAATCTACAATTGCTGACTTTTTTTTGAAAATGCAAATATTTAAATCACATAATATATATTGCATTTAGGCCTAAGAATCACTATTTGTTTGTTTGTTTCATTTCTATTCGTTACTTTGACCAAAATATTTGAAAAAAAGTCAACTTTCTATAATTTGAAAATCTCTTTATTTCGAACTTTTCTTTTTCCCCGTTAAATTGGAATTATACTGTATTTTTAATGTTTACACTGATAAAAGTTGTCTTGTCTATTAAAAAGATTTCGTATTTTTCACCAAAATTTAATTTTTTTAATATTTTTTTTATTATTATATAATTGCATGTTTCTTACTTTATTTATGCATTTTATATATAAATATAGCTATTCTAATAAAAAAAGCTACGAAAATAATTTTGGCACGAAAAACTCGATTTTGTCCCACTGCGCACTGCTTTTAAAATTTACTATAAGCCAACACAATATATTTAGCTATATAAATGCAATTTATTTATATCTCAATTTGATTTTTTATCTTTAATGTTTATAGTTTAGTTCCTCGAAGCATTTGCTATTTTGCTTTTTAATTAAAATATTTTAAATCTATCGTGATGTCTTTTAAATTAAACTAAAGTTTACTAAAAGCCAACATGAAACAACGTCATAAAACAACACCGACAAGCTGCATCATGATATCAACTTAAGTATGACAACAGGCTACCGAAAAGCAGGTAAATTATTTTCCAGTTTTTTCTTCTTTTTTTTTCTTTTATGTCTACTTATCTGCTAAAATTTTTATTTTAGGTTTGTCATATGACGCATTAATGCAATAAAAAAGATCAAAGTTTATCTATATCCAAAAAACAGACAGTATCTAATAAAAGAGTTATTCAAACCATAAGTGAAAAATATTATAATAAACAAGCTGCACAAAATGAGAGAGAGATGTAACGTATTTAAAGCGCATATTTTCCAAGATATTGGTCATTTTTATTTTTTTATAAACATTTTTTTTTTAGTTTTATAAACATTATTTTAAAGGATACAGAACGTATCCGTTAAAATAAGGTTTATAAAAATACCAACATCTTGGAAGAGTATTAGGTTTATTTTGGGTTTATGTAATGGGTTACGTTTTGCTATGCAATGACTCCGTAAAATCATGAAGTTATTTGCATCGCAAAGGATAATGTAAAGATAAATATAATGTACAGCTAAACATATAAAAAAAAAATTTTTTGTTTGTTTTTTGCCTAATATTATTTAAATAAAGAAGTTTTTATTTCGCAACTTTATGGTATAATATATGTTAAATTTTAGATATATTTATTTATATTATTTTTATGGAGAACATTCCATATGCAAATTTATTTATTTATATTTGTAATGCTTCCCATCATCAGAAAAAATAGAGTTAAAAGCTGCAACAAAACACAATTTGTGGCTTTGACTCACAATAAATAAATAAAGATAAGTAAATGAAGAATTAGAAATTTAATGCTATCAAACCAGGGATCTCTCGGATACAAAATTAGATAAAGGTTAATATTTTATTAGCAACCTTTAGAAACTTTAAATACTTTTTTGCTGTAGTTTTTTGTTTTGTTATTCTTGTCTAGTATGCCATTTGATTTTTTTTTTTTTTTTTTTTTTTTTCTTAACTTTCTCTATATATTTTTTTTAATTTATAGTTTTTTCCATTTTCAATCTTCAAGAATTTTTTTTAATCATTTTTTTCTATAAATCGTTTTGTTAAAAAAAAATGGTCGCTTTTTCGGAAGTCCAAGAGTGTTTCCAAAGAGTGTGTTCGTATTTTCCATAGAGTGTATTCGTATTGAATCTTCTCCATTTTAAGAAGATAAATAAATATAAGAATTTGTTATAAGATTTCATTAAAAATAAGGAGGAAAATGAAGAAAAATAAAGACGGAATGAGTAAAAGGTAAAGATTTTTAAAATGGATTTTTTTTGATTATTGTAGAGAGTTTTGCTTGCCTACGTCAGCGGGGCGCGGGTCAAAAGTTAACTAGCTAGGTTAGGAACAAACCCCTAACGTCTACCTCTTGCACAGTTGTTGTTGATAATTTTTTATTTGTTTTTTCAAAATTGGCTACTCCTAATATCGACATTTGCCTTTTTTTTTTTAGCCCCCTCCTTCCTTCTTTCACGTTGAAAAAAACGACACTTCAATGTGGAGAGAGAGAGCTAGGTAGGACTTGGCTTTGGGCTTACTTTATGAAAAAAATATTTTTCAAAGAAGTCAGATACTTTAGAAAAAATACTGAAATATAAAGATATTTTGTTTTCAAATCGGTAAACTTCTTAGTTAATTTTAATTTTATGTACACCCTTTATATTTTGTTTAAAAGATAAATTACTTATTTTCCTGAAGAAATAAAAAAATATTGGTTTATATTTATTTTAATAAAAATATCTCAACTTAATTTAGATCCCTCAGGTTCTGCGTCTGAGCTGCAAACACTACTGGGAGAGGTCTAAATCGAGTAATGCTCATTGTACTTTTTATTAAAATAAAATCAAAATTTTATTTCTCGAAAAAAAGAATTAACTATCTTTTAAAATTTATTTTTATTTGAAAATAATCATGAGTTATCAACAATTCCAAATTTGCGAATATCTTATATAAAATATTCTGATACTTTTGCAAACGTAAAATATTTTTATTTTCTTGACGAATTTTTTTTACCAACTGATGCTTGCCCCCAGCCGTTTACAGTTATCATTTTTAGAAAGAAAATTTTTCAGCAAAAAAGCAAACTTTTTACATTACCTTAATTCTCAAACCACAGCTGTAAATTTCCAGCTGTGATTTAAAAACATATACTCAGTAAACTTTCTAGGCGTAATCTTAGATGAATATTTGCGTCGGAGTTTACATATAAAAAGTATTGAAAACAAAATATCAAAAAATTTAGCAATGATGTATAGGACTAAACCATTTTTAAACAGCAGTTCTTTAAAAAGTTTATACTTCTCATTTATTCATTGTTATTGAATTTATTGCAATACTGCATGGGCAAGTACAAACCATACAAAATTTAAAAAAATTGTACTGTAAACAAAAACATGCGTGCAGAATAATTTTTGGAGCTAATAGAAATCTACCTTGTGAGCCTCTTCTGCGTATACTTGGAGCATTAAATATTTATAAAATCAACTTACACCAAGTTTTAATGCTCATGTATAAAACAAATATAGGATTATCTCCTAAAATATTTCAATCCTGTTTTGACAAAATATTTCATAAATATCCAAAATTTTCAAATAACAACTTTGTTGTTCCAAAATATAATTTACAACTAACTTCATATTCAGTTCTTTATCGTGGACCTTACTTTTGGAAAATGTTTCCAAAAATTGTAAATACATATAAAGCCAGCATCGAGCAGTTTAAAAATGAATCAAAACAGACATTCTTATTTATGGATTTTAATATATCCGATTTTAAATGCTTTTTTTAATTAAAACTCAAATACAAAATATAATTATACAAAAATTATGTCACTAATTGTATCGACATTTTTTTTTTATTACCTTAATTATGTTATTACCTCTATGGCGTTTGCTATTTTATTTACGTTATTTCTATGAAGTATACTAATTTATTTATGTTATTTTTATGGTGTATATTAATTTATTTACTTTTTATTTTTAAATCTTAGTTTAAATTTTTAAGTTTTAACCAAATGATAATATCTTATTTATTTTTTCTTATTCACTTGACCTTACTCTTTCCTTAAATATTGGTTCTTTAAATTTTTCTTTAAAAGAAAACGAATTGTTTTCTATTTTACTTATATATTTTTTCTAATATATAGTTTGTTAACTATAGATATTTAAATATTACGGTTTTTGTAAATAAGTGAGAATGGGGCTCGGTGATAAGGCTAATTAAGTCTACTTCTTGCCCCGCCAATATTTATTTTTATTTATGTGCTTCGAAACTGTGTATCTTATTAAACGGCAAAAAAAAAAATGTTATTATAAGAGAAAAAAAAGAACAACTTTTAGGTTTTATTATTTTATGTTGTTTCCATTCTTTCTATTGGGGTGTATTTTTTTAACATTTTTTATATTGTCGTGTATTTCTATGTTTTGTTTATTTTGTTTATCCTGTCGTTTAATTTTGTGCATTGCATATATTTACCTGTTTATATGTGTATTTTTTATATTGTCGTGCTTTTTTTTTTTGTGGTGTTAATGCTAATTATTTTTTATTATTGTTGCGTTTTGCATTTGCTGCTATTTTTCAAGTGATTTCATATTTATTGTCTCATAATATTTATTTATTATTTTTTTTTTTTCTCTAATATTTTTTAGATAGTTTAACGTTGTGTTATCTCATTCATTATCTCTTTAGTCACCTCATTCATTTTTTCCTTTTTTGTGTTATTAGTCTGACTTTTTAATTGTTATTGTTCTTTTTATTATCTTTTTTTTTTGGTATACCTATATTAATAGCTTTTGTTGTTTGTTTGTTGTTTTTTTTGCTTGATTTTTTTATTTTATTAAGGTGTCACTCCAATGACTAGTTTTTAACTATACCAATGTAAAATTAAAAGTAAGTCTGTAATTTTTGCAATTTTATGGTTAAATAAATGGATAAACAAAAAAACAAAAAAAAAGAATAAACATTGAAATATCTAATTTTTTATAGTGTAATAATTTTTTTTTTTTTAGTTTTAAAAAATACAGGCAAAGTATTTATTCACAGAAAATCTTTTTTTTTTTCCTGCAACTTTATGTATAAAAGTATTTAGTTTATTAAATATTAGGTTATTGATCAGAATGTTGAGTATATGGTGAGGTTGAGTATATGGTTGAGGTGTTTCAGTGTTTTGAAGCTTTGTTGTTGAGTTTGTCGTTGTTGTCTCAAGCAGCTTCACTTTATTCTAAAGTTATGTAATAGTCATTAATACCTGTTTAAGAAGCCATAATCCTTCTTTTACATTCATTTTTCTTTTTTACAAGGTCTGCAGGGATTTTATGCATGTATGTTTGCATGTATGAATCAGTTTTGTATTAGTAGTATTAGTAGTAATAATTAAAAAAACAGCATAATTCAAGTTCTGCATAGTTAGTCTACTGTTTGATCATATCAACCATTTAAAATTTAAATTGAATGAAATAAAAAGAATGTATGACAACTTATGTAATGCATGACAACTTCTGTTGTCATACATTACATTAATGTATGACAACTTATGTATTATGAATGTATGACAACTTATGTAATGATGCTTAAATTTTTGAATTAGAAAGAAATAATTTGATGCTCAACTTCTAAAGCAGATGAGGGGAAATCTAAAGAAATTCAGCTACAAGTTGGCCTTTTTTTCTTTTATAAACTATTTTTGTAAACCTTCTCATAAAAACTCAGTATGTTGAAGTATGCTTGTGATTTAATATTATGCTTCTGATTACTATTATCTTTTTTTAGGTTTGGATTTTTTTCAAATTCAGGTGTGCACATATTATTTACGCTTATGTCACCTCAATTGTTATGTTCACCATGGTTAAAAAACTGCTTGGATTGCAACCAAAAAATAACTTTTTCAAATATTATTCATCTTTTCATAATATGATAGCAGATTTTATTATGAAAATAGGTTTAGTAGTTTTACATTGAAAAAAAAAAAGATCTTCTTTAAAATCTTCAACCATATTGGAAAATAGAGAATCAGTATGCCAGGTAGTCTTTTTTTAAGGTAATTTAAGCCATCCTAATTTAACTGATTTTTTAAGGTAAATTAAACCGTCTTTTTTAGGGTCTTATTATGTGGAATAACAGTTTCATTTTTGAAAAACATGTTTGATATTACAATTAGTTAGAGATGACGGTCTGGTGTTTTACTTTAAAAAACGCAGGTGTAAGGTAATATGTGTATTACAATACTTTTATATTGTTAAATAACTATGCCTTTGTCATTTTAAAACTAGGTATTAACGTAAACATTGTATTAGTTTTATTTACATTTTGTTGAATGTAGATACACTCATGCCATGGAGTTACTTGCTATTAACTCGCTATTTGATATATGCCCTTCAAAATGTCTTTAAAGACTGAAAAGCTTAGTATATTATGTTTATTCTAGAGATCTTAACTGGCTGATTTCTATATTTCGATTAATATATCTATATAAATAATATATCTATATAGTCGAAATATATATATTTCGACCAACAACATATCAGTGTCTTCTTTATGGGCTACATTAAAATTCTGCAGACCGCTATGTGAAGCGATTTTCGTTTAACGTTGTTGTTTTTCTACTGTATGTAATATCCGAATGAAGTGTGATATGTTTCTTTTTATATTGAAAAGATTTTAAAAATAGAGTTGTCAAACACTATTTAAACATTAATTTATCGAGATTATACATAATGTTTTAGATAATATTTTTATTATGACTGTAATATGTAAAGTTGTACTTATAAATCTCAATCTTGAATAAATTTTTATTATTTTAGATTGTTTTTTATTCATATTTGTTATATAACCGGGTATTAAGTTAAAACGCCAAGACGTAAGCTAATTGATTTACCATAAGTGTTTGAGCTATTAATGTTATTTAATTAATTCGAAAAAGTTTAAAATGTGTCATCTATGCATTGTTTTGGATGATTTCATGTAATAAAAATAATAAACAATTTCGAATTACAGAAGGTCTTATATCGAAACGCTGTTGCTCCAACATGGGCTTGCCGCCAACGGACTGGTGTTGAAAATTTAGCGTTTAGCCGCCATCGGCCCGCTGTGAACCGCCTGAAGCTTACTGCGGTCCGATGTAAATACGATGTGCAAGCCAACGCAGCAACACATCAGGCGGCCGGTGTCGCGTGACAAATGTTCCCCCAATTTTTTTGTCCCCCCGGAAAGTATGTACCGGGACAAACGTTCCCCCCGGAAAGTATATTCTAGTATAAACATTCCGGGGGATACATTATTTCTTCCCCGCCCGTAATAAGTATTCCCCAATAAAATTTTTACTAAAACTTTTGTTTTTTTGATAAAACATTAGTAATTATTGCTACGCTTTTTTATTTATTAAATGACATACCTGAACGTTAATTTAACCGATACCAAGAAACGTTAACAAGCATGGCGGATTTTGATGCAGAATTTTCACATTTCCCAGTGTTTTATTTAAAAAAAAAATCAAAATAAAATAAAAACATAATTTAGCAGTTAAAATACAGTTTAAAAATACTAAATAACATGTTCTAAATGTTGATAATTTGCATCGCCTTCTGGCGTTCATGTTTACGTGAGGCGGTTTTTGGAAAAGGTGTGATGATTGATGTTTCCAAACTGCAAATGAGATGAGAGCGCATCATTTTGTTTTCAAATGTTTGCGTCGTACCATTTTTACCATAAATTGCCAACTGAAATGCAAAGGCAGCTGCATAAACACCACAGTCCGATGCATTTGGTTGTAGTGCGCATGGTACTACTGTTACTGAAAGAAATCCTTCGGGATTAACAAGTCTAACATAGAGTTGTCTCATTTGAGCTTTAACATAGTTTGAAACGGAGCTATTAAGGCTATCTAAATACAAAACTTCTCCTTCAATGCATGCAGTTGTCACCCAATGGTTGACGTCGTGAAGAATGATGATCAACTCCAAAGTGATTGCTTCGAACCCAGATCGTGTTTGAACTGGAAGAGTTGATTGATTGTTTTTGTTACCAAGACGTGTTGAAACCATTTTGTTGACCGCATTTATAATTCTGTCGTTCAATCATGCGTCTGAAGTCAAGATTTGTTTATCTCCAATTGTTAGATTGTACTTTGAATTGATGTTTTTGCGGAATCTATGTCTAATTTCATTATAAGATCTTCCAAGAGCTTGTTACAAAACTCGCGTCCTTGGTCGTGAAGAAGAATGTGGCAAGCCCCAAATCTGAATACCAGACGAAAAATGAAACGATGAATAGAATCCGCATCCTTGTCCGCAATGGAATCAACTTCAGCCCATCTAGTCAGGTATTCTGTTGGTACTACAATATACTTCTTTCTGTTCTTAGTTTCTTTCAACGGAGCAATTAGATCTATTCCCTAATGGTGAAAAATGTCATGAACTGGGATTGGATGGAGCGTTGCAGTTGATGTTTTGTTGTTAGGATTCGCACGTTGACAATCAGGGCAGGATCCGACAAATTCGCCTATTTCTTTTGAAATCGACTTCCACCAATACCACTCAGTTGCTTTTTTGATTGTGGCGTTTTGCCTAAAGTGACATCCTCCAACTATGTTGCTATGGAGAGTTTGTATTATACGGCTTCGCTCTTCTTCTCCAATTACAACTCGTTGTATTCGTTTTTCATTTCCGATATGAAATAATTCTCCATGTACCAACCGGAAAGGTTCTGCTTTCTTTCGAAGTTTCCTCTTATCGTCTTTCGTATACTTCGATGGAAACTCCTTTTTTCCGAGATATTTAACCAGAACCTCGCTTTCTTCTTTTTCCATATTCTTGTTTCAAATAGTTAAATAAAACAAAAACAACTTATATTTGCAAGTTTTGTACTTTTATGTAACTAGTTGAATAATAAACGTTCACAAATATTCTTGTTCTTTACTGATACTCTACTAGATTTTCAAATCAAAACTACATTCAAACCCAACACCTATTACACGGCCACCAAATTCTCTATTGCAAATAGAGAACCCAAACTATAGAATTCTAAATTTAACAACGACATCAAAACTACTACTTCTTTTCACAAATTTAAAATAAAACTTAAACAAAAACTTCTTACTATTGACAATGAATTAAGTTATTTCTAAATTTTTTTTTTTTAACTTTTTTTTTTTTACTTACTTTTTTAAACTTTTTTTATCTTCTTTTTTATTATTTTCTGGTTTTTATTGTTTCATTTATCTTTTTAATTTCCTTATGCGAACAAGTCACCTGGTTTGCTTTTTTCTGTTCTTGTTATTATTAACTTAAACAGTGTAAAAAATAACTCTTAATCCTATGAATAATTATTGATTAACAATCAATAAAATTATTTCAACGAATAGTTTTTTTTATAACTTTATTTCAAATCAGCTCTTATATATAATTTTGTTTTTTTTTGTTTTTTGTACATCTTGAGGTTTTTATCGTCTTTTATTAAATTGTCATACTTTGTTTTTTTGTTTTTTTGTATTTTGCCTTTTGTTAACTAAATAAAAATATATTTCAATTAATTTTTAACGGTATAATAAAATATTGATCTTACAAAACTACTGCTTTATAATGTAAAAATACGATGTAAACTACGTGATAAGACTATTTGCAATAGGATCAATCTTTTAAAAAAAAACTAAATCTAAAACTTTAGAGCAAAATTATAAACAACACTAAAGATTTAGTGCTTTAAACAAATTTTATTATGGTAATACCAAATGTTGTCCTGCCTTTTATGATTAGTAGCAGTTCCGTAGAAACTAACCATAATCATTTTTAAGGATAGACACCAACGGTAAGCTTATCTGTCTATCAACACAAAATAATAAAACAATAATATAAATTACTCAAAGAAATAGTACTTAGCATAAGATATTTATAATTTCACATTACTCTAAATATTACCAGAAATATGTGGTTTAAAAGCTTAGCTCTACAGGCATTGCAAATTAAAACAATGTTTGGCTAATTTCACGGCCTAACTCTGGCTCTACATAATTTGCTATGGATTTTAACATTATACCTTAAGTTAATTTCAAATTTTTTTTGTAAAAAATAATGTGTTTAATGGTAAAACAATAATCATTAATAAATTAAGTATATTTGAAAAGCAAAATACAAATTGAATTATTCAAAAGTTGTGTCAATTCAACTTTTGGAATTTTATATTTAATTTTTGAAATATTAGTACTTATAAATGCAATATATGGGTTTCTTACTAATTTGGTTAAATAATGCATTAAAATAATGTTAAAATAAATAAAAAGTATCAATGATAAATAAAAAGTAGAATTAACAACGAAATTCAACAAAAACGCAACTTGTGCTTGCTACCTACGAATTTTTGAAATGAAAAATCCAAAGACAATAACTTCAAAACATTAGAAAATATAAAATTATTTATGCAACATTTTTTGCCTATCATTCCTTGAATGGGTATCAATTTTTAAAAGCAAACTTTTAATTGCTCTTGTTCTTAAACACGCAACATATAGTTGACGATAAGAGGAACGCGATTATTTTTATATACACTAACTCCATCAAGCTTTTTACCTGACGGCTTATCAGAACAAAAAAAAATTAGAATCTGTTAGAGTCAACGGAACTCAATAAATAAATACCCGTTTATCATCAGAAACAACTGTTAAAACCTCAGCATCAAAAAAGTTATTTTGAAGAGCCCAAACGTTTATTCGAGTACCATTGCATTGCAAGTTTTATTAAATTTCTAAATAACATAACCACGCAACCAATTTTAAATTTAAAAAATGAAGTGGCATTGCTGTAGGTATAAAGTTGTTCAAAAACTGAACAGGAAAAAAACTTTCTTTTATCAGGGTTGTCCATCTTAATTTAATCAGCATTTAAAAATGCATTGACATCACGGTTAAATCTAAAAAATCCGGACCCGTAATGAAAGGTCTTGAAAGGTCTGGTACACAACTCATACATATCCTTTATTTGTTTTCAATAAAATACAGAAAATTATAGATAGTAATGATCTTAACCTCATTAGAGATCTTCATCTACCATTTTCTCTTGCGTTTCTTGAGTGTTATTTGTGCATTAGCATAACAAAGTGAATATATTAAAATTCGGCTAAATTAAATACCTTGGCTACTATAATATTGAAGCTTCAGTTTTGTTGTCTGTTTGTTGCTTTTTTAACTTTAGGCTTTAAAACTTTGTTCTGTTATTTTACTGAAGCCATCATTATTTTATTTCATATAGCAGCAAAAATTAATTTAAAAAAAATATATATTTTTGACTTTCAGATTAAACACTCATTCTGCTGGTTTTAGCTATCAAATAATTATATTTAAGAGTTTTCACACTAAAGACTGGTCGATCTATATAAACCAACTAGGAATGTTAATTACATAGGTATTACCTAGTTCACGGGCTACCCGCCCAACACATAACTATTATACAGAATGCTACTCCATTACCTGCTATTAGGTACTACATAGCTACCACATAGCCCGTAGACCGCAACATAGCTATTGCATATGCATGTACCCCTTTATATAAGATATAATCAATATTTTAAATAAATTTAATTAAAATATATCAAGCTTTAGTGATAAACTTGAGCGATATAAAATCGAAATTTAGAAAACAAAAAAATATATAAACAATTAAACAAAACGATTTCAAATTAAATATATTACCTGATTTTTGCGATATCAAATCAAAAATTATAACGGTTTAATTTGACGCCGTTATTTTAGGCCGTTTTCCACAAGACGAAATTTTCGCGCGAAGCGAATTTTTTTGCCATGACGAAACGCCGTTTTGATTTCCACTTACATTTTTTTTCGTTATCAATAATAAAAATGGCAGCAATGAGTTTATGCTGAATGTTTAACTCAAAGCAATTATTACTTGTTTTGTATACTTTCTACTTTAAAACATGTGGAAATTTCCTTCCATGCTTTAATTTTAACATTTCTGTCTTTGTATGTAAGATATGATATCATTTTGTAATATAATAATTTAGTATAAAGTTTTTTATAAGAAAGTATAAGAAAATAAATGCTAAAAAATGATATGAACATTTCCGTTACTGCTTGCTAAAAAATGGTATGAACATTTTCGTTAACTGTTACTGCAAGAACGAACAGAAGGTTTAAATGGTTCCATGTGTAGTTTTTTTACAAAAAGGTTTACTTATGTGTGGCCACTCGAAGATAAAACTTTTTGTGAAGTGTAACTTTCGGAATTGGCAGTGTGCAAATTTACATTTGTACATTACTTTAATAATATTTATAGTAATATTTTGTAATATAATAATCTAAATTAGATGATTAGATAACAAAAACGAACAGCAGGTTTAAATGGTTCCGTGTGTGGTTTCCGTGTTTGTGTGCAAATTTACATTTGTAAATTCTTGATTTAAGTCTTCTCCTTATTTAAGGTGGTAGTATAGTAATTAGCAAAAAAAAAAAAAATCAACTTTTTCAAATAAAAAAAATTCTACAATGTGTAATATAACATCAAAAACCAAAAAAAAAAAAAAAAAAAAAAAAAATTATGACAAATCTTCTTCAGCATAATTATCGCTGAAGGCCCATAAATGGGGTAAACTGCGACAGAGATTTTTCAAGAACCCTTATATATTTTTTATTGAAAATTTGGCTCGTGATATATTACATGTGGCATTGCAACATAGACTAGAAGATTTTGATATGGTCAAAAAAATCAAAAAATATTTGCATTTATGTAAAATTTTGCAATTTTGGGGGTAATTTATGAAAAAAAATGATTAAAAATTACTGAAAGAGAGAAGCAATAAAAATTATCCTAGTGTATGTTGTAGATACTAATGTAGTGAGTATGTGTGCCAAATTTCAAGTAAATCTGATAATTGGTTTTTTAAAAAATCCACGTCGCAAACCCCAAATACATGATTTTGAGAAAAACGCATTTAAAAAAAAAAAGAAGAATAAAATAGTTCAAAATTCACCACTTTTATAAGTTACACCTTCCAGTTCTTCATTTTGGTCACAAAAACCTTTTTTTATTGCTCTTAACTTTTTTCTTCTTGATTTTGCTTTAGTACTACATTGTTTTTCTGCTTTAATGATTCGTTTATTGTCTTTACGTAAACAGTAATTTTGCGCATTTACACCGAATTCCATTCCAAGCTCATTAAACAACTTATTTAAGAACTGCTGCCCTTCATTAAAATTTAGTACAGCTGAGGCTACTCCTATACTTAGAGCAGTTCTTTCAATAAATATATCTTTTGGGCATCGCTTCCATATCAACTGGTTTAAAGACTCATTGGGATTCTGCGTTTTTCCATGCAAACATTTTTCAAGAAGTTTATCGGAACCAAGGTCTATAAATATTGGTTTGATGGTGTTGCAGACAGCAGCGGGAATACAAATATTTTCTTTATATGAAATTTTACCAGTCAGTTTGTCAGACTGGAATTTGCACCAAGAATCTTTGGTACGAAAACAAAACTGATGACGCGTTTCGCCATCACAACTTTCAGAACAGTGAAAAAGTACAGCTGCAACACTCTTTTTCATTCCATATAAATTTCCAACGTTTTGCCTTATTGCCTTGCCATAATAATTTTGCAATGTATTTATAACATGTTCTTTTAAGCGACCTGCTCCTCCTAACTTTTTGCCATCACATAAAGTTTCTTTATTTTGTTTTTTTAAGTTTCTTAATCTAGTACCAACACGTTTTTGAATATGCCCAATGCACTCTGCTTTTTTATTTCAAAATCTCCATAAGGTTTTGCAGAAACGACATTAACATGTGAACTGCTATCTCCATCTCCTAGAAACGTTGTATATCTCAAATTATTTTCAGAACGCAAAAATATTTTTATTGTACCACTTGATTCCATAGAGGAGGCTGAACCGGTATGACTGATTTTGCACTTTTTATAATGTAAGGAGTGAAAATCATTATATTCTTCATGATGTGTGTATTTTTTTAACTCCCATAAAGAACACAACTTACAAGTTTTTGTTTCTATTTCGTAATCAACACACCTACCATTTTCTACAGCAACAGCTGTTACTAATCCATTGTTTGAGGTGTATCCACGTTTCTGCCATGATCCATCAAACCCACAAATAATATCTTTAGATGTTTCATTGATTGATAGTAACTCATTTGCTGCATTTGACATGCTTTTGTCAACCAAACTTTGATAGACATCCAACATTATGTACAATGTGTCATTATAGCAGTTTTTATTCATTGGAGGGTTCATGTTCATAATTCCACAAAATGTTTCTATTGCTGAAAATCCCTTACCCATTTCACGAAATGCAATTACTGTACGAGTGTTTATGTCAAAGCGTTTTCGTCCAACACAATTAATTTTCTTATCCATTTTAGCAGATGAAAAAAAAATCGTTTCCCCTTCACAATCACTGCAACAAATTTTTAGTCCAATACTTAGGCCATATTTTTTTGAAGAATCAAACTGCAAATTTACTAACTTGTTACATTCTGGGCATTTAAGGACCATTATTGCTTTTTTAAGTAAACCAAAGTTCATAATAAAGTTAAAGTCTTCATTTATCTGTTGAGGTTCATTTACAACTTCTTTGTTGAACAACTTCTTGTAGGATGAGGAACATGGTATGTTTTCAACTGAAGGTATGGCTACGGTTTCATTATTTTTGCAGACATTTGTATGTCTGTTTCCATAAAACTTTCTTTTCTTATTTTGGTATACTCTTTTAGAAGATTGTTTTCTTTTCGTTCGACCCATTACACTTTTTTATTACACTTTTATTAAAATAAAATATTTTAAAAATTGACTGATGTATACTACACTATAGACTATTGGTGAACTTATAAAGAGCATAAAATAGCAATAAAGCGTGCTCATTCGCGTATAAATCGAGCCAATAAACAAGAAGTAACTGCTGATTAACAATATTCATTATAAAAGTTTAGCATGAAACTGTTTTTATCGCTTATTTTATATAACTTTGATTGCAAAAACCCGTAGCAACCTGGTAAATAAAGCGTTGCTATGGATAAAAATTGATATTGAACAATTTAAAAGCAATTTCAGAGGTATATACTGATTTTTTTATTATAAAGCAAGATAAGATTTCGACTCTACAATAGTTATATTAGCAAAAATATGTATTTTTGAAAAAATGAATTTTTCAATTTTAATTACTATACTACCACCTTAATGAATTTAATAATGCTTGCCAATGTTAAGAGTGAGTTCATAGAAAATCAATTAGAACGCCAGGTTAAGAATTTTGTTTCTTTGCTATTTTAAAAACAACGTACTTTCGCCTTTTTTACTGCTGGCATCACGTGATATGATATTCAAAACTTGATTGGTTTTCGCTTATGACGATTTGCAAAAATCCGACTTTTTTTTTGCTGCTGCGAAACGCTGTATCAGCTTATTAACCAGAAATGTTTTATCTGCACATGCTTAATTACGAAAAAGTTCGCTTCGCACAAATATTTCGTCTTATGGAAAACGGCCTTTAACAACCGTTTCTAAGCGCATTAAACTTGACTTAAAGCCAATTACACGTTAGCATATTCTATTTTAGCCAATTACATTCGTTAAAATAATTGTAACTAAGTGCATTAAACAGTAACTAAGCGCATTAAACGTTAAACATTAAGGGTGGAATGCGAGAAGCGAACTTGAGTCAAGTTCGACTTGAACTTTACATTGTAACCAATAGCGGCAGAGTATTTTATGAGGGGAAAACCCATACTCTGCCGCTATTGGTTACAATGTAAAGTTCAAGTCGAACTTGTCTCAAGTTCGCTTCTTGCATTCCACCCTAAATTTGAGTATTAATATTTAAATACAAACACTAGTTACAAGAACTTTTAAAATAACAGCATTTATAAAATATTTGTTAAAAAGCATACTTTGCAATGCATGTTATAAACTTTGAAAGAGTCACTCAATAAAATGCATTTCAAAAAGTCTTTTGCAAGGTAACATTTTTTCAAATAAAAAAATCAAATACACTTTCTTGAAAACATATAAACCTCTTCAATTACTTTATTAGTTGGGCATTTGCTTCGTCATTAATTTCAATTTTAGAAACATTTTTAATTTTTTAGTAATCTAAATCTTTAAAGTTTTTAATAAATTATAAAACTTAATAAAAATATGCATAAATTATAAATGGGTAATAAATTTAAAATGAAAATGTATAGTTATTAAAATAATAATAGTAATAAAAATTACAAAAAAAATTAATAATCTATAAAATTTATCCCGTAAACCTACCAAAGCAATACTTTAAACCTGCTTCAATAAGAAAATCAAGTTGGCTGCAAAATTATATGAGAAATGACATTACAGTAATTTTTTCTTGAAAAATTTTGTTCACAAATCATAATAACAATACAAACCACTGAATCATTATTATCAGCTATTATTATTATTTCATTAACTCGGCGTAGTAAAGAAGAGATCCGAACGATTTGCATTCCTTAAAAGCAAAAATTTACGTTTTTAAACTTCAATTTTTTGTGTTTTCCGCTTATTTTCGACTATTATCCTAATATGTTTTTAAAAAGTAGAATTTAAGATTTTCTTATATAATTTATTATATTTTTATAAATCTTTTTTCAACCAAAGTATCAAACAAAACAAAACTACCACTAAAACACATAAAACACGGGGCAGCGTCAAAAAAACAGTTAAAACAAGTGTGTTAAGTATTTACATTCCAAAAATGTCTCCTTTATTCGAAAGTAAACTGTCTCCTTGTTGACAGCATTGAGATAAAATTAAATGGCTAAAAACCTCATATTTTATCTTTCCTTACCAGTAAAAGCGTTAAAATCGAAATATTCACATTAATTTTTGCTCATAGCAATTTACTTCCATCATCTCTTTATAGTCGTATTAATAAATTACCAAAATAAAACGTTTCACCTTTTATATAACTTCTGTCCCATAGTATCGAGCTAAAACCTGAAATTCGTAGATAGATAAACCAATCAGAATGCATACACAATAAAACAATAAAAGGGTTACACAATATTTTTCTTTGGATCTCTCCTATACGCATTTTTACAATTTTTCTCCGTTTTTAAAAAAATTACAACATTAGGCCGCTTAAGGTGGTACACCACCAAATATTCAAAAATGTTTAAACTTAAAAAGGAAAGATGAATTTTGTATCAATAAAAACTACATAAGTTTAGAATGTTATTTTATACTTCATTTTACTTTGTTTCGATAGCTTTGCCTCGATTCGCTTTGCCTCAATTGTATTGATAAAAATTCATTTTAATAGGTCAATTCAAAGCACGATAACTTGAAATATATTAACACAAAATCCATGAAATTTTTTACACATGTTCTAAACATGTAAGGTAAGGTATTGACATGAATTTTAAGATTTTCATAGTACATCAAAAATCATATCATTTTTTTGGATAAGGCAATAAAATTTTTAGGTTGAAAAAAGTTAATAAACTTTTTTTAAACCTAAAAATTAAAAAAAAAGATGGGAACAGAATTTAAAATATATATATATATATATATATATATATATATATATATATATATATATATATATATATATATATATATATATATATATATATATATATATATATAAAGAGAAAGAGAAAGAGACAAAAATTTGTCAACTTCAAAATTTTAATACCAATACTCATGATCAGACGTATCAAACGTTGCAACTTCACAAGAAAACTTAAAAGCAGTTAAAAAGAGTCAACATCTCAAAAGCTAAAGTGGAGTCTACGCTTATCTGGGTGCTTATTCACAACTCTTTCGTAAGTCAAAAATTTGCGTAAGTTTTGGCGTAAGTTCAAAGTTACGCAAAGTCATATTCACAAACTTTGCCTAAGCAAAAACTTAAGTTTTTGCGTAAGTTTTTACTTACGCAAAAAGTCTAAAAAACGGTATTCACAACATTTTCCTAAAAAGTGCTCAGCGAAGTTTACGCAAGAAAAGTTACGTCTGCTATTTTCTGACTTACGTTTGGCGTAACTTTAAATCATCTAATATTAAAAAATGGCGTTTTAATTATTGTAAAAGATTTCAGATTTTGTTTGTAACTGCCAATAAATTATATACTTATATTAATATTATACTGCTATACGTAAGTTATTTACTTAAAAAATACAGCTATAACCTTTTTTTTAACACCAACAACAACAATAGAAATATAATATATTGCTATTGTTGTTGTAAAAAAAAAGGTTATAGTTGTATTATTTAAGAAATAACTTAACGTATGTTAATATATGGAAAATATATTATTATATTTACCAAAAATATAGAAGTACTACATAAGCTTGTTTTAAGGTGAAAAAAATATATACATACATTTTATATAATGGATGGTTCACTCTAAATTGAACCATCTATTAGATGGTTCAATTTAGAGTGAACCATCCATTATATAAAATGTATGTATATATTTTTTTCACCTTAAAACAAGCTTATGTAGTACTTCTATATTTTTGGTAAATATAATAACATATTTTCCATATATTAACATACGTTAAGTTATTTCTTAAATAATACATTTCTTAAATAATACATACGTATTAGACTAATACCATATAAGAGAGCTAGCTCTCTTATATGGTACTATATATATGGAGAGCTCTCTAGAGAGCTCTCTTATATGGTATTAGATGGTTCACACTAGAGCAAACCATCCATTATATAGAATGATAATATGATTATATAATAACTTAGTTATTATATAATTATATATAAGACACACATGCAGATATAAATATATATAAATATATATATATATATATATATATATATATATATATATATATATATATATATATGTATATATATATATATATATATATATATATATATATATATATATATATATATATATATATATGTATATATATATATATATATATATATATATATATATATATATATATATATATATATATATATATATATATATATATATATATATATATATATATGTATATATATATTAATATATAAATATATATGTATATATGTGTATTTATATATATATATATATATATATATATATATATATATATATATATATATATATATATATATATATATATATATATATATATAAATACATATATATATATATATATATATATATATATATATATATATATATATATAATATTTTTAGTAGATACCTATCAAAACAAAAGAATTTAGTAATACTAACTACTTATTCTATACAAATAGTTTTTAAATATTTGCGTAAGTTTTTGCGTAAGTTTTGCGTAACTCATGCGCAACCTTAACTTTACGCAAACGCTACGAAAAAGTTGTGAATACCAAATAGTTACGCAAAAAATAGTTTGCGTAAGTTTTTCATAACTTTTGCTCAGCTACGCAAGAGTTACGGAAAAGTTGTGAATAAGCTCCCTGGTCATTTTTACGCTATAACATTTTTTGTTCTCTCGTCGAAAAAAAGTATTTATTAACAATTACTTTTATTAACTGGCAGTATTAATTAGAGATGAATTGTTAAATTTTTGATGAATGTTAAATAATTGATGAATTGTTAAATTTTTTTATTATAAAAGTTTTTTAATTAAGCTGATTTAATTTAAATTGCTAAATTTGCTAAATTGGATATGGATAAAAAGGAAATACCATTAAATTTTGCATTTGATAACAAAACTTTTAAAATGTCGGCAACTCCATACCAATTACAACCTGTTAAGGTTACAAAATAAAAGTACAAGAATACACTAAACAATATAGTTGACAGTAGTGTCAGATATGAAAATTTCTTAAAGAATACATGAGATCCTGATTTTGCATTACTATTACAACCAATAACAGCATAAGTCGGCATTATAAATTTTGATTATAAGTTTACTGTTCAATATTTTATAAACATCAAATTAAAAACATGAAGTACGTATATTTTTGCCCGTTTTTAACAATTAACATTTAACAAAAATACAGACAAATTATTATTAATTAATGCAATTATTAACACATTAATTAATGGCATTAATTCAAGACAGATGGTAATTTAAATAATCAAAATGTCGTAACGCGTATTAAAAAACATATAATAATTGGTATTACCCAATTTATGTGTCGTATTTGGCATTTGTCTCTTAACATGGAAAATTTACTTATAACTATTTAGAAAAACAGAGATTTTTAATTTTTTAGCAGGTTTTTTTACATTATTTGGACATAATTTTTACAATTTTTTATGTCAAAAAAACTTTGCTGCAATAGATTTACCATACGTTGTTATACGCTAAGATGAAATTAATTTAAATGCATACTTAATTACTTTAACACTTTATAAAAAGATTTTCTTCCACCACTTGCACATACTCTATTTTGTGCAGCACTTTCGGTACTTAAATTTTGATTTTCCGCTTTTATTTTGCGACATGGGGAGGGGGGGGGGCGAATGAAGAGGAAATTCAATCTGCTTTTAAAATTATAATAATTGATTCAGATTTAACTAAAAAGAGAAATGAATAAAAATGAAAAAATAAAAATGATTGTTGTAATCAAAAGTTCTCCTTAATAATCCACTTATGGTAATCAAAAGATCTCCTAAATCAATTATTTAAATCATTTTAATAAATGATATTACGACTCTACTTTTTGTTGAATGGTAATTTATTCGAATCATGTTAAATGCGATTCAAATGAATGATTTAGCTAGTTTCAATTTTTATAAGTTTTTTTGTTAAGTATCGAGAGTTCAATTATAAAACTTTAATATTTTTAATTACAGTTAAACTGTATATAAAATTCTTAAAATTTTTATCTTCAATTAAATTATTTATTATTATTCAGTTATGACTTTGATTTCATTTATTTAAACTTGAAAAGTTTATTTGGTTCATTGCTTCATAATTGTATTTAAAAAAAAAAAATTTTCATTATGTATTTTTATTTCTTTTTTAATTTGTTTTTTAAATTGATTTATAAATTTTCAATTAAAACAGTTAATTTGCAATTTTTAATACTTCTTTAACCAATTTTAAAAAATTTTTTTTTTTTAATTTGCAGTTATTAAGATTAAAATTGGTTTTACTGAAATTAAAAACATTAGCATTGTACTTAGCATTGGTTGTAGAAGATATTTATGCTATTGTTTGCACTTACTTTCTCTCTTTACTATTTGTATTTTCTTATTATAGTATTAAAAGTATTTACCCAATTGACTAAGTTGGTATACTTTTAAAGATAATATGGGCCCAAAAAGAAATTTACGTATATTTCGTGGCAAATTTAAAAAATTTTTGTTCACTAACTTCAAATTACCTTGCAAAACAAACAATCAGTGTAGAGTAGGACATATACTTTTTTCTTTTACTTTAAACAGTGAGTTGTTTATTGAAACTGTCAAACAAGTCAAAGAGTATTTTGGCTTTAGCATTAGCAAAAATGATATTCAGACCCTTGTTAATAAGGCAAAGAAATGGGTTTGCAACTTTAAAAGAGACTCTAAACATTTTATTTCATTTTGCAATGAGACCTATGCATTTCAAAAACCACTACTGACCAATTGGCTCATGAACTAGGCAGTATATCTGAATTGCAAGCAGCAGAATGGGCTTTCAATAACAATAATCTAACTCTTGGGTTTGATGCAACAACGCAAGAGGGTGTCCATATCAACAGCATCCACTTGACTTCAAGGAATAAATATCAAGGCATTGTCCTGGACCAATTAACTGGAGGTACATCTGATGATTACCAAAATCACATATGTAATGCAGTGGATCATATGGCTTTAGTTTATTCAGATAATTTCTCACTTTCCTTTGACAGAAGTCTATTATTTCAAATATATCAAACACAATGACAGACAAATCATCTTACCATTACCAAAGTTTGTGCAACCTGGGGTAAGAATTTAAATGAGCTGAACTGCCATTTGCACCCACTTGATACGATAGCTATTTTATGTCGTTCAGCATTACAGTCTTTGGAAAAGGAAAGTTGCTTATTATTTAGACATGACTGTATGGCAGTTAAAATTGTTTTGGCAATGAACAAAATGAGATTTAAAGATGGCAAAGGTGATCCGGAAGGATTTTTAATTTTTTTAAACAACATCAAATTGCCACAAGGTATAATTCCAAGATATCGTAGCAATCGTCTTCATATACTTTTCCCTCCTTGTTTCATCTTTATGAAACACTACAATGCTTTTAAGCAATTTCTGACCGTCGGAACAGTAAAGTATGGCACTTTACAAACAGTTCTTCGATCAGCATTTTGTAATACAATAGCCATAAAACAAATGTGTGTGCTAGCAATATTTGGAAAACTTCTTACTGGACCCTGGATGAAAAAATTTTATGTACCAGCTGAAAAAGCAAGTTTTGATCATATTGCAGGTATCCAAGTAGTTAAAAATGTTTTGCAAACAGTTAAAAATTGCAAATCTAATCCAGGTGTACTGATAAACAGTACAAAGGATTTTTTCGGAAATCCCCTTAAATCAAATGTTTTAGAACCTGTCAAAAATTTATGCTTTATCGATGAGCAGGTTATCAACATGATTTTGGCCTGTCTTATTGTGGTGGAAGATGTTTTGAACCGTCAATATAAGTGATATTTCTTACTTTCTATTACAGAGACATTTAAGGAGGAGACAAGATAGTCTTGACCAAACATCTAGAGAAAATATAGTTACGTGGTCAATGCAAGCAGCTTGTAAAAAAAGAATAAACAATCGACTGAAACACACTGCATTACGAGCAGAGATTTCAAAAAGACAGACATGCAAAAGACAAAAAATGGATGAAAAAGAAAAAAGAAAGCTGGAGCAAGAGCTGCGTATTCTATCTTTTAATGATATGAAAAATTTATAAGCACTTATCTATTAAACAACTTGATGACTTATACGATGTAATGTATGAAAGAATTGTTGGGAGAGAACTCTGCCATGAATGATTTGATACAGATCTGTCATGTATGATGGGCGAGTAGAAAAGGTAAATAAGAGAAAAGAAGACAGAATTTATATCATTTCTTACTGGAAAAAGGATGAATCTGATTCAGAAGCTGTTGACCATCTCATAAAAAAATCCAGCTTGCTGCTGATGTTATTGCAGGAGAGTTGATTTTTTCATAATTTGGCTATTTTATTATGTGGTTTAATGTTATTTATGGGATAGTAGAAACCAAACTTGTTGTTTGGGGTAAGCTGTGTCACAACATTTTCTTTAAGTGAATATGTAACAATTTGTAATAATATTACTTACTTGATTTATGTATTATAAATATATGTATAAAAGTTATCAATATATGTATAAATTAATTACTGCAAGTGGTGTGAGTTGTGCAAAAAGAGTACAGCAAGTGGTGTGACTTGAAAAAAGGTACAGTAAGTGATGTGACTTGCAAAAAAAGTACCGCAAGTAGTGTGACTTGCAATTTTTTTGATAGACGGCTCTAGCTTACGTTCTTGTTGTGTCTATCGTTAAAAATAATTATTATTTTGTTTCATTGACGGAATTTTAAATTTTAATCATTTACTAAAAGCCAAAACAAAAATTAATAATTGGTTTAGTTTAAGATAATTTAATTTAAAAATATTATTTTTAGGTTGGGATGGGGGCAGGGATGTGGAGTTCCAAAAGGACTCCGGCTTTATATCTCTACTTTTTCCAAGAAGTGTCCAGAAGCTCTAAACATGATTGTTGACTTATGATCTTCTATAAGAAAAAAGTTCATGAGATTTAATAACTTGAAACTTATTGTTTTTAAGCCCGGAGTCCTGGAGTCCCGGAGTCCTTGCCGCCATTATACCTAAGGACTCCGGGTTCAAAAAACGATTGTTTCTCTAACCTAAAAGTCTTCATTTTTTTCCTATGAAATTTTTTTCTATGAAAAAAAATTTCATAGAAAAGATTTTTTCAATTTAGGGTGTGTTAACACCCTTACATCCACTGACACCCTTTCACCCACCCTAAGTCTCATATTTGGCAGTCGTCTGGAAGCAAATAACAATTACTTCTAAAAAATAATATGAAAATCAACTATTTTACCAAAAAAAAACTTTTTTGTAAATAAAATTTGCATTTATTTGCGGTGTAGGTGTTGGTACCCCTTCTAGCCTCCCGGATATGTCCGGTGGCTAGAAACCAACATGAATTTGTAGCCCACTCTAATACCTATCTTTTGATACCAAGTTATAGGTGTTTAAAATAGAATTGAAAAATTTATAATAATTTTAGTTGAGAAAAGTATTTTTTTGACCACAGTTTCTTCAACAAATCCTTTTTTTATCTCATGACTTTTTAGTGCTTGGATACCCAACTTTGAAAGTTCAATTACTTTATGGAAAAGTATGCATTTAGCCTGGCTGTTATAATTAGTCAAAAATCAAACTTAGGATAACTGTCCTTGTTTAACTGTTCTTCTTTGAAATAAGTTTTTTTTTCTCGATTTTACTCATTATTACAATTCTAAAAGCGCAGCTACAAAATTCTATAAAAGAAATTATCTACATTATATGGGGTATTTTTTGATTGTCTCAGTAAACTGTAAAAAATAAAACTCAGTATTACTTCATCCAATATTAAGTTTATATTTACTGGTGATAGGTATCTATCTCGTTTTCCTAATTTATGTAAACAACGAAAAGTCTATTTTACACTATTGTGAAATGTTTACACAAATAATATAGTTATATAATTTTATAAATAATCTAAATATTTGTATAAATTTTTGCAAAACATAACATTTTGCTGATACTAGTCAGCAAAATATTTATTGTAATAAAACTTATTAAAAAATCCAATAAAAACTTAATTATGAACTTACACGGGTGCTTAAACGGGTACGTTCAAACAAAATTAGTCTAATTACTCTAAAAAAAAACAAAGCTAGCGGAATTGTATCAAAATGAGACACTATGTAATAGGTACGTAAGTAAAAAGTTTCAAATTGTTTGAATAATATAATGTTTTATATCATTAGAAAGAGGCTTATTACAGTATTTTAAAGGTGAAAAAATTATCAAAATCGAACAATTGGTTCAAAAGTTATGACGGTTTAAGTACCGATTTTTCTATATACATGGATTTGTTGAAGAAACTGTGGTCAAAATAATGTTTTTCTTCACTTAAATTGTCATAACTTTGCAAGTTCTTGTCAAAATACAAGTATCTTGGTGCCAAAAGATAGGTGTAAGAGTGGGCTACAACTTCATGTTAAACTTTAACCACCGGGTGTATCGGATGGACAGAAGGGGCACCAAACCATCACCTCGCCCGTATAAAACTGAACACTTTTTTCAGAAAAAAAGTTTTTTTTAAAGACATAATATAATATAAATACACAAAAAAGTTGTTTTAAATTTATAGTAAACCACAAAAATATACAAGAGGTGTATGTTAGGAATAGAGGTGGGTGTGGTGGCGATGGTTTGATACACCCTAGGATCAAAAACGACTTGATTTTATGAATATTTATATCTTTACTAAAATGAGTAAAATTAGTACACAATATAAAATTATGTTATACAATCTTACGTATAAAAGTGGTGTTTCTATTACGCAAGGGGCGTATGCCCACCATCTACCCACCCCCTACCTCTCCACCCTACCTAAAAAAAATAAATTATTATTTTCAAAATTTGAACAATAAATTTAAAAAATAAATTATGAAATTGGAAATAAATTAAAGAATAAATTCATACCAGACAACCACCAAATATGGGAGATGAATGTAAAACTCACAGTAGATATGTTGATGATGTTTTAGTATTATAATATCAAAAAATGTTTCAATTCTTGAAATATCTGATTGAATATTTAAAGTACAACAACAAAGAAGTAAAAAACATATTCCACTAGATTAAAAGATACATTAGTGGTGCATCCATGGTCATAAGAGAGTGGAGTATAAGGGAGGGCGTATCCAAATATGTCATAAGAAAGGGGCATTCTAATGCCCCTTCCACTTCTAACCAAAAATTATTATTTAATTGGATATATATTGCTAAAAAAATTATACAACTACTATTGTGGGGCTATAAGTCAATTGGCTGTAAAAAACATGTCATCTTTCTTACCAAGCATAACAAAAACCTATAATAAAGTCTTTCATGTGATTATTACATTAACAGAAGTAAGGACCATACAGTATAGTTAACGAGCTAGCAATTTTGTTTGGTTAACAAACGAATTTCCTGTTTCAAAATAAATAATAAATAAAATGTTAAGAAAAAAAAAAAAAGTATAACTATTTTAAAGATAATATAATATATTTTTGTCTTGGCTTTTAGTGAATGATTAAAATAATTAATTCCAGAAATGAAACTATGTTTTAATCATTTTTAACGATAGACACCACGTGAAGGTAAGCCAGAGCCGTCTATCAAAAAATTTAACAAGTCACAACACTTGCAGTATTATTTAGGCAAGTCACAACACTTGCTATATTATTTAGGCAAGTCACAACACTTGCTGTATTATTTATGCAAGTCACAACACTTGCTGTATTATTTAGGCAAGTCACAACACTTGCTATATAATTTAGGCAAGTCACAAAACTTGCTGTATTATTTATGCAAGTCACAACACTTGCAATACATTTTTGGTAAGTCACAACACTTGCAGTGTTATTAAATTAATTACATTGTAACTCACCGAAACAACATCAGCAGCAAGCTGGATCTTTTTAATGCAATAGTCAACAGCTTCATTATCAGTTTCATTATCTTTCCAGAAAGAAATGGTGTAAATAAAGTCATTTTTTTTTATATAAACTTTTTTTACTCTGCCGCTATATAAAACACTTTTGCATATCTTTGGATCGTACCATTCATGTTCTAGTTTCTTCCCAACAATTCTATCTGACATGACATCTTCTAAATCAAATAGTTGGTAATTGGACAAGTGCTTATATGAATTAATAATTTTGTCAAAATTCAATTTAGATAGGTCGCGCTCCAACTTTCTTTTTTCTTTTTCATCCATTTTTTAACGCTTGATTTTTTGTCTTTTGCAAATCTCATCTCCTACTTTGCATCGATGCGGTCGATTTGTAAATCTGTTTTTACGTGCTACATTAATTGACCATTTAACAATCTTTTCTCTTAAACTTAAATCTATAGTGTCTAGATAGTCGACAGTCCTATTCTTTTTTGATCTTAGTTTGCAAGAGATATAGCAAGTTGTTGCATTAGTTGTCCGTACTTTTGCATCACAAAACATACCCATTAATTCCTCACTATCTATATTGTAAAAAATTTTAAAATTAAAATCATATATGAAAATAAAAATATGAAAACCTTACCCATTATAACCGATGAAGTTAATACTAAAAAATAAAAAATGCAATACACAACATAACTGTGCAATTATTTAATAACTGAAACCATACTTAAAATTATTTGTAATTAACAATATATATACATTAGCAATTATAATCATATTGAAAAGTAAGAATATATAAACCTTACCAGCAGGAATAGACGACAGTGACACTAAATATGAAATAAATGGCATAATACAAGTCTCCTTCCATTAATATATATATATATATATATATATATATATATATATATATATATATATATATATATATATATATATATATATATATATATATATATATATATATATATATATATATATATATATATATATATATATATATATATATATAAATATATGTATATATACATATATATATATAGTTTATATATATATACATAGTTTATATATATATATATATATATATATATATATATATATATATATATATATATATATATATATATATATATATATATAATTGTATATAATATAAATGTAACAATTTTATATATATAAAAATTCTCTCACCAATTATCGAAGTAAAGTTTGCTAAAGATAAAGAAAATAAATTAAAATTGTTGGAATGTGAATGGAATATTTTTCAACTTTAAAATACACTTGTTTCGAGTTATAATATCTTTATAATGATGTATTAACAAATTATACACTTTAAAATATTGAAGCCTACAAAACTTGCATATTTGTTTGCCATATTCACCTAAATGCCAATTTTAGATTAAAATATTTACTTGAAGTTTATATTTGTAATGATGTATCAATTAGTTGAAAAATATAGAAATGTATGAAACTTACGTAACTGCTGGCCGTACTCACCTAAATGCCAATTTTAAATCAAAACGTTTATTCAAAGCTAACAAGGAATATTAACACAGCATACAAATACTTTTAAATGATATAGTAACTAAAAAAATTTAAATTAAACTTACTGGTTGTTTGTTCTAATTTGTCTACAGAAAAAAAAAGTGACTTAATAAAATGTAAGTATTAGGTATACAAAAATACAACTAACAACAATCTACATAGGCATAATAAAGAACTGTATTTGAAAACTAATAGTAAATGACTAAATACTAAATTAATTCATATAATAGGGATATAACTGACTGATCCTCTCTAAAGCAAGTTCATCTAAACAAAAATTAAATTAACTTTATTTTTACAAAGTATAAAAATTTGCATATGGTTAGTCATTTGTACGTGTATATATATATATATATATATATATATATATATATATATATATATATATATATATATATATATATATATATATATATATATATATATATATATATATATATATATATATATATATATATATATATATATATATATATATATATATATATATATAAGTTTAATTTTGCTGTGAGCATATATTCAGCAAGAGTGCTCGATGAATGATATCAGAGCTATATAATTGATTTTTTGACGAGATTAAAAAAAATAACTACATGATTTTTACATGATTTTAACTTACATGATTTTAAAAATCATGTAGTTATTTTTTTAATCTCGTCAAAAAATCAATTATATATATATATATATATATATATATATATATATATATATATATATATATATATATATATATTATATATAATAAAAATAACTACTGAGCTAATGAAAAAAGAAAGTAACTAACTGATGTTGTTGGCTGACGCCATTTCACAACTTTGAGCATCTAAAACAGCTAAAGAAAAATTTAAGTTATACATAAAGGTTTAGATAGTGGCCAAATAATAATTTAAAAACAGTTAAATAAATTTAAATAAAAATAACTTATTTATTAGTTATAAATTATAATCTAAAGGCATTCCTTGTTAAATAAAGACAACGTTCAAACTTCAAATTAGATATGATTCATAACTAATTTGATTCATATCTATTTTATTTTATGAATATGTGAAACTTTTATTTTCTTTCTTCAATTTGACAAAATTTTTGTTTCTAAATGAAATATAAAATTTAAGTCTAATTTTATTATTTACTGAAAATTGTTTTAATAAAACAATTTCTTTTAAACTTACAAATTTTTTAATCATATTTTCACTATAAAGTACCTACTTTTATAATATCAATTTATGACATAAGTCAAATGTTGCTAATAATATTACTAATATGAATGTTATATATAAAAAATATATATATAAAAATAATCAATGGATCCCTCTGTCTCCTGCGCTAACATCAGAGAAAATGAAAATTAGGTAACAAAAGTGCAGCAAGAAATAGGGTGACTGCTACATAATATTTTTCAATGAAATTTGCCAGGTGCATAGATAAATGAATAACTTAAAAATAAAAATTGAATAGAAAAAAAAAAGACAATATCCTGGACATTAATTTCACCACAGAAGTACGACCAAAACTTCGACATCAATAAACTCGTTAATATATCAATTGAGTTTAATTAAAACCAAATCGTAAATAAGCTTCAACTATTCTTCTTTCTAAAAATAATCTATGATGATAACGAATACTAAAAAGTTATTCCAGAAAGTCTTCCTCAAGCACGCTATCTTTGAAGAGACTACGAAAATCGTGGCACAAAATTTTAGCACAAAATTCGGTTCCGTAAAACGCAATTGTCACGTACCTATTTGTAAACTATTTAATCTAAAATACTTTGCTAATTATGAAAAATTGATTAAATCTTTATTAATGTATTTATTTAAATCTATAAAATTTTTATTTATTATTGCAAGATTGATTAAGGTAAATAAAAAAATTATTACTTGTTCTTGTTTACAACTTTGGTTATTGTAAGTGTAATAAGCATAAACGGACGGCCATTTTTACTCAATTGCATTAAATTTTGTATTGATACACAAAAATCTTGACCTAATTCTGAGCCATGGGATCGTCTGCCAACCACTAAATAAATAGAAAGTTATTATACGCAAGCGCAGTAAAATTTGCATATTTCATGAGTTTTAAAAATGGCTGCGGATACCAAAGAGTTTTTTTTCTAATTTTCGGTTATTAAATACGCATTTAGCCGTTCCTTAAAAGGAAATTGTTATAAAAGGAACTTCTAGTACATAATGCAATGATTCAAATAAAATAAAAAACCTCTCAAAATGAATAAAATGTAATTTCAACAAATAGCTACTTTACTATGTTTTGTTTATTGTTTTCAAATCCTTTTTAAAAAATTTTTGAGTGTAGAAATTTATTACGTTTTACTTTTTCAGATAGATAAACTTTTTATCTTTTTTGGAATGTTCAAATTTTTTTTCAAGATTTTTCAAGATCCTCGTAGGCTTATATTTGTTGACTGCCTTCTACAGATCCAATTTTGCCGACTCCAGTGTCCAATTTGCCGACTAATAAATTTCGTAAGGGAGCTAGGCACCCCCCTTCCCTACGCTGCCCACTCGGGACGCCTCTGACTCACATAAAACATTTAATACTCCAGATTTTATATTGCATACATATTGTTTTCTATTGGTAATAACTTTTAATCCAGTTTTATTTATTATACCTGATATATATTAATATATCTGATTGGATGCAGTAGTCAACTATATCAAATGCTTTTGATAAGTTAATAAAAACGCCTCAAGTCAATTTTTTTTGTTTAAAGCTATTAGTTATTTGCTAATTCAATGATTACATGCTCAGTTGAGAGGTCTTTTTTAAATCCAAACTGGTTCGGGTAAAATAATTTGAGTTAAGTAAAGTGATTATAGATTTAATTATAAATTACGCATTCGAAAAGTTTTAAAAACACAGAAAGTATTAATATAGGTCTATAGTTGGTTATGTCCGAATGTATATTATATTTTAATATAGCCCAGCATACACATAACGTTATTTCAACGTTAGTTTAACGTTAAAAAAAACGTTGAAAATTTCAACGTTAATTCAACGTTTATTTTTAACTAAAGATAAACGTTGAATTAACGTTGAAAAAAAAGTCGAATTAGCGTTGAAAAAAAAGGTTGAATTAACGGTGAAATTTAGATTATTAAAATAAACGTCGCACAGTAGAGTATTTGTATGACAAAATCGCTCAAAAGTCAAAAAATCAAGTTCGCATAAAAATCTTATTAACTTTATTATTTTCAAGCTAGATAATTGCTTCATTAGATTACGTAACAGAAAATTCTTCTCGATTTTTACTTTTGTCGTATTTTTATTCAAAACGTGGGGTTGTTATTTGAAATTTCGTGGGAAAAATTCAAAAATTTGTGGCATTTGCTATTGCAGCTATTATTATAATATTGTTCAGTTTTGAAAAAATAAACGGCTAATTATGGCAGAGGAAGGTATGACCTATACTTTAAAATAAAATTACATTAAATTTTTGTCGTTATTGTGCATAATATCTGCAGTTTTTATGATAGACTATTTGAGTTTTAATTTTCATATAAAATTATAAGATAATAATGTTTTTGTTAACAAGTATGGTCTCGTCGAGTTACTTATTTTATGAGCAATAACTATAAAAAACGTTGAAAATTTCAACGTTAATTCAACGTTTATTTTTAACTAAAGATAAACGTTGAATTAACGTTGAAAAAAAACAATCAGATACTTTTGTAAAATTATCCGCCAACGTCCGCCATTTTTTATTTTCACGCTTCAAAAGTAGTGTGTAAACCATTTCGTAATATACACAATCTCGTAAAATGTCTTGAAATAGCTATAAAATAAATTCTTGTTGTATAATTTTTAAATATTTTTGTACAAACTTAACCAAACTACGTAAATCCTTAACTGTTTCTAATATATTAAACTATTAAACTATAAAATCTCAAACAAAAAAATATACTTTATTTGTCGTTCATTAAGAACACACCATTATGTATTACTTATTATTTATCATGTATATTCGACAGAAGTCAAAAAGATGTTTACTAGAAGAGAGTTATATGAAATAATGAAAGATTGTAAAGGTAAAAAATTTGATGAAAAGTTTTCGTTGTTGGAAGAACACCTTATAACAGTTATGAAATATCCAATAGATCAAAAAAGTACCATAACAAGAATTTTAAAATTCTTTAAGAGCAATTTCAAGAAAAGATGGATAGCTGCAAATTATAAACAAGAAAGTTTTATAAAAAACAATAAACAATGGCTCAAATCAAACATCGAGCTACCTTAATGGTCAGTAAACATTCGACAGAAACCTGGGCGACCATCAAAGTCATTTATAGAACTAAGTGATTGCAGCAAGCGTCGAAAAACTATAGATTTGCGCAAACAGGTATTTGTTGATGAGTTGACGTATGCAGCCAGAATGAGCCAGTAGACTTCAGGAAATACTGATGTTTCAAAATTTATTAAAGAAATTACTGCCACGCCTTCCAGAGCAAAGAAATACCGAAAAGCATTTAACTCTGCTTTTAAAAAAGTAACTGTCAATAAATTAACACCTCAAGAGGCACTGGCACTGTTTTTAAAAGACTACTTTACCAGAAAACAGTGGGAACTTATTCAAGGTAGAAACAAAAATGTCTACCCCTGCTACTAAATAATACAACAAGCCAAAAAAGAATCTTACCCTATTAAGGAATCGATACAAGTAACCGAAACAACAGCTGAAAATATACTACGAGCATTACTTGACCACACAACATTACGCTTACATAAATATGTCTCAAAGGTTGTATAAAAGTGTTCAATTGAAGAACAGAAAAATATGGTTTTATTATCAAAATGGGGCTGTGGTGGATTGCAACAAGCAAAATTTAAGGAAAAATTTCAAAACAACACCGATAGTGATGCAAATATTTTTCAAAGTTCTTTAGTACCTCTGAGAATGATTGTTAAAATTGATGCCCAACAGGGAAAAATTATATGGCAAAGCCAAGTCACCTCATCTCCAAGGTTCTGCAGGCCCATTCGAATACGTTTCATTAGTGAATCTAAAGACATAACAATGGAAGAGATAGAGCACGTAAAAAACCAAATAAGGAATCTCAGGGAAACAATGTTGCCCAATGAAATTGGAAAAATAAAGCATACCTTGCTTTTTACAATGGTAGATGGTAAAGTGTGCAACGCCGCAACTGATACTACATCAACTATGAGGTGCTACATTTGTGGACAAACATCGAAAGATTTTAGTAAATTGATTAAAAAAGACCCAATCAATACAGAACCATCTCATTTGGACTCTCAATTCTTCATGCAAGGATCCGCTTTTTTGAATCGCTTCATCATTTAGCTTATAAAATACCTTTACAAAAGTGGCAAGCTCGATCAGACGAGGAAAAAAAATTGTCAAAGAAGCAAAGAAGAAAATATAAATATCTTTCAAAGAAGAACTATGGCTTCAAGTAGATACACCTAAACCAGGGTTCGGAAATACGAATGACGACAATGCGTCAAGAAAATTTTTTTCAAACCCGGAATTATCTTCACAAAAAACTGATGTTAACTTGGATTTGATAAAAGGTTTACACGTAATTCTTGACGTCATTTTAAGTGGATACAAAATTGATGCTGTTAAATTCGACACTTTTGCTCATGAAACTGCTAAACTTTTTTTCTTTTGTTTTGTTTTGTTTTGTTCATGGTCGCTCTCCTCGATTTAGCCTAGCTATATGAGAGTGAACCATCCAGAATGTAGACTGTACAAATATTTTTTATAACGTATAACATTCTTATGTAAAACATCTATATTTCTGGTGAATATAATGCTTTTTGTTGTTGTTGTTGTTGTTATAACATATCTATATTTATAATAGTAGTATTAAAGATCATTTAATCTTTATCAAATCTTATTTAAAGTATTTATTGTATTCTTTGTATTAGGGATTGTTATAATAACATCAGGTAAAGTAAGAACATAGTTAAACTGTATTGCATTCATTAACATAACTCCTAAGTAGGTTGATATTTTCGTTTTACTGTTGTTGTTTTTTTTTAATATTTTTTTATTCTTTAAATAATCAACTTTGTTTTGTCATGTGCACATAATGAGAGAGAGGAGCCAGTCAATGAAGATCTCTAAAAAAGCCAGAAAGAGGAGCCAGTCAATGAAGATCTCTAAAAAACAAAAAGACTTTTTTTTGTAATGTATTGCTAATGTCGAGCTTTTTAACTTTAATGGAGTTTAAATTAAAACAAATAAATACAACACATTCTGATTATAAAATGCATATGTTATTATATAAGCATTATGAAAGTAATAAAGAGTGTAAATTACGACTTTTTTAATTAATTTTTATTACTCTGCCATCATGTATATATATATATATATATATATATATATATATATATATATATATATATATATATATATATATATATATATATATATATATATATATATATATATATATATATATATATATATATATATATATATATATATATATATATATATATATATATATATATATATATATATAGATAGATAGATAGATAGATAGATAGATAGATAGATAGATTTAGCTGATCAACATCCTTCTTTTTACGAAGGAGAGGGTAATTAAAATTTAGATTTTCACGGCGCTCTCCTACAAAAATAGAAGGATGCTGGTCACCTTTTATATATACTTTAGGAAAATATGACAAAGCTCAGGATATAATTAGGTTTACAATAAACAATATTTTATTATTACTACATATGAAAGATAGGAAAAAAGAAATATTTGTATCCAGTTCTCAGTTTATCTAAATAAACTGCTTATATATAAGTTAATTTGTTAAATAGAAGCACTGCAATGTCCTATATACTTAAAAATCCGAAGTTTTGTTTTGAGTTAACAAAACAACTATAAACGCATTTTTCTATATAAATTAGAGGTAATTATAAAGAGGTAAAATAAATTAGAGAAGTGCCAATTCGTCATTAAAACAAATGTTATCTTATGATACGACTTTTAATTTAGGGGATTTTTATGCTTTAATTTTAGTCATGAGAAACACTGATTTTTGTAAAAGAACCAATATTTCCGGTGATGTTTGTAATACACGAGAGAACGTATAAAATATAATAAAGTCAAATTTTATATATCGTCTTTTGTTACTGGTAATTTTAAAATGGTCAGTCAATTTTCTTAAATATTTTGACAAGCATTTGAAAAATGACATTAAAATGTATTGAAATAAATCAATATATCACAGATTTCAGCATTCAATGATGTAAATTCAACAAATAATATTGAGAACGTTTGAATAAAATGATTAAAGACCATCAAAAATATAAAGAATATCCATAAGATTCTGTGGTATTGTCGTTATATAAATGTCAAATTTATTTTCTTAACGAATTTAATTGTGGCTACAAAAATCTAGGAAACTTCAAAATGGTTAACCAAAATCTCACCAAAAAGCTATTAGAAATATGTGATTTAGAATTTACTCCATTAGATGATATCTTAGAAAGTATAACTAAAAATCAAATGAAACCAATTCAGATAGGCATTAGTAAATTATTCAAACAATCTGCTAACACGTTGGCATTAATGGTACTAAGAAAAGATTTAGCTGCGTATGAACCGAAAAATGATTGTTATACAGTAAAAAGCGTAATTGATTGTAAAAATCATCTTGTAAACTATAACGATAAAAGATATACTTGCACATACCGGGCTAGAAAAAACTGTTATAATATGATATATGTAAAATCATCACCAAATGCACCCCCAGATATATCAAAGCCAACATATCGCTTAAGCAAATGAAGGAAAAACGATAACCATGAAACTAGAGGTGGCAAAAAAAACCGAGACCAAAAGACAGAGAACTAAAGCGTGTACACGAAATAAATGAGAAAGTAGAAAAACAACTAAAAAAAAGTACTCCTCAATTTTTATTTCGAACCAAATAATAATTTTAATACAATAATATAGGAAGATCAAACATTTAAAAAAAATTAATTATTCCTGTGGGAATCTAATAAAATTTCGTGCTTTTGCTTTAGTGGTACCCATAAGCTTGCGCACAGAATAAGAATCAAAACTATTTGATGCTTTTTTAAATGATACTTTGATATCTTTAATGTTTCTGCAAAGCTTTTTTGTTTTTTTCATTTTTCTTTTAATAATAGTCCAGTACTTTTCAATAATTCTCAATTCTGGGCAGTTTGGAGGATTTTCTGTTTTAGGCACAAATTTCACATTATTCTTTCAAAATGTCAAATATATGTTAAAGAACATACATTCTTTAACATATATTTGACCAGAAAGTGTGGACTGAGAAATATAAGGTGCTGATTTTTTGCCACAACTGCAAATAGCTTGCCAAATTAAAGCTTTTTTACCGAACTTGTCATGTTTTGTATATTTAAATTTCTTATTTGCTTTTCCTCTATATTTGGCAATATAATAAACAGCACCAGGAATTTGTTGATGATCGTACTTGATATAAGTTTCATCGTCTTCAATAATACAGAAATTTTTAGAAATAAAATTGTCATACAACTTTCTGCCGCGGGTTATTGCACATTTTTGTTGAGTTTCAGAACGGTTGGGCACTTTTTGTGCTTTAAAAGAATGAAAACTATGTTTGTTTCTAACTTTTGCAACAAAACTATGAGAAAATCCATATAAAAGGCTTGGGTTATTCTTAAAACTGTTAACCAGTTTTCTAACTAGTTTTATATCTTTAAAACCTTCCTTTCTTCCACCATCAGATTTGCGTTTGATCGATTTTGTTTGAGAAAAACGTTGAATAACACGACTAACGGTGTATGGATACATTTGCAACAATTTTGCTATCAAATTGTAGCTACTATTAGGATTTTGTAAATATTTTTCTCTTACGTGTTTTTCTTTTGTCATTTTTAAAACTAATTTCAAGTTAAATCCAAAAACTAACATGTTTTTTTGAAACCACAACACGTTGTAAACAAAATACAAAACAATTAGAAAGATTTTAATACGACCACTGAATAAAAATGACGTGCTTATTCTTTCGCATTTATTTCGTGTTCACGCTTTAAGCATTATAGTTGCTGACAATTTCTTAGAAATATCAAAACATTTACTTCCAAAAAATTCGAAACCAAAAAAATCAAAGTTAAAGAAGGCGGAAAATTCCTTTATTTTGTTGGCAACTTTACATAAATTCAAAAACAATAAATCGGTTAGATTGAACAAAGTTTTCATCAAGAATTAAAGTAGCATTTATGAAAAAAACAATACAAGCATGGAAATTTTAACCGAGTATTCGAGTAGCATAGATGATAAAAACAATAAAAGCCTAGAAGAAAAACCAGTAACAACTTTTATAGCGAATTTTAAAAATTTGCCATAATTTGTTTCCTCAGATGAAAAGTTAAATGAACCGTCGCTGAATGAAAATGAACCCTTAACATCGAACGTGATTGATCAAGTATGTTTGCTGTTCTTAAAATCATTTGGGAAAGAAAATCAAATATTTTATTTAGATTATTTTAATTATCGATATTTAGTAAATGGAAACATTGCACAACCCTCAAAATTTATACAGCAACATGACGTATTTAACAAAGACTTTATTTTGGTGAATATATATATAGATATAGAGAGAGGCAATCATTGGATATTAGGAGTGATTTCATTAAACAACAATTATATCTGCATTTTTGAATCACTACGGTGAAACAATAACAGACGAGAGCACTTTGTAGAATTAATGAAAATAACTCAAATTGTGTCAACCATTGCTCAATCAAAATTAAACATGAGTAAATTTAAATTTTATTATAGTTTAGATTGCGAACTGCAAAATGATAGTTTTGATTGCGGTGTTTATGATATACTGTGGACCAGTAAAAAGAATATGTACCAATAGCTGAAGCAAGAAAGTTTTTAAGGTATATCTACAGTCTTGGAGAGATCTTAATTACGTTTGATCAAAAAAAAGTACTCAAGTAGCAAATATTAAATCTTATTATAAAAACTCAAAACAAGTTAAAAGTAAGCATTTGTATAACAAAGAGGTTAAAAAAACATTTTATAACAAAATGTTGAAAATCTTGGTGAAATGCATACATTAAATGTTTTAATAAAAGAAAAAGATCAAATCTATTTGAAAAAAAATTCTTTCTTTTGTTTCATTGTTCTATTTCATCCTTTTTGAAAATCAAGTAATGTAGAAAAACAAATTAAAGTATTTGGCTAAAACTCCACAACTAAAAAATTTTAATTGATGCAATAAATGCAATTGATAGCCTAATAAAAAATGTTTTAAAAATGGTATATTTGACATGGTGATGTCAAATATACACCAATAAAATAAACATTGGACAATATGAGCTAAATATTCATGCAAAGAAGACAATAACCATTTGCTTCAACATTTATTATGTGTACTATGCAGAAAATGGTATCACGATGGTTGCGAAAAAGACAGTAGCAAAACTTACTTTAAATGTTCATTGTGTTTAAAGGCGTAGTATATATAAAAACTATGACGCAATTATAAAATCATATTAAAAATACATATTTTTTTGTTATAGTTATAGTTGTTATAGCTGTTTTTGCATAAAAAAAACATTCTCAAACTTATTTAAATTTTTGTTAAATTGTTTGATTGATTTTTGTTAGGATTTCCGTATAACAACCTAGCAGACATTCTGCCTAATGGCACTTATCTTAGAAATTAATTTTTAATCAACATGCGGGTAAAAATGCATTGCTATTTTTCACTTAGACAATGAAAATCTATATTCCAATTTTTATTATTGCTGAACAGTGATGTCTGAGTGTGTAAAATATTTTAGTGAAAATAATAATAAAATAATAATAACAATATATATATATATATATATATATATATATATATATATATATATATATATATATATATATATATATATGTAATATATATATATATATATATTATGTAAATATATATATATATATATATATATATATATATATATATATATATATATATATATATATATATATATATATATATATATATATATATATATATATATATATATATATATATTTATTTATTTATTTGTTTAGTATATATGTTTATACTCTAAAAAAACACATTAAAATTTAGCTAAATTTGTGTGTATATATATATATATATATATATATATATATATATATATATATGCATAAAAGGCGAGCATTGAATGCGAGCTTGTAGCTTTTGCATCTTATATGAGACAAATATTTTTGTTATCAGTAAATAGCAGAATGTGAAACAGTAATACGTTGCTCATTTTCTCCTATTTATTATTGGCAAATATATATGCTGTCGTTTTTTATTTTGATTTAGTTTGTTTATCTATGACTTTCCAAAACTAATAACAACTATTTTAATATATTTTATTGTGGAAGTCTTTTAATTTGTTGACTTTTTGGAAAACAAATTCAAAAGCAAAGTTTCTTTACTTTGCTTTCGAATTTAATTGTTTATTGTTGGTTTTCTAAAACATACTCTATGATTGACAGACAATTTTGTGATAAATATTATTTCTTTAGATACTATTGTATGTGACAATTTGGTTATGATGCAAGCAACATCAAGTATGCAATTTGCGACATTAAAATAATGTTTTTGCTACATTGTATTTATATATTAATATTGTCAAAAATATTACTCTTTTTATTTTTTTGTAATGACTTGTGTTAATACTGGACACACATACTGGGATTTTTATTATTTATGAAGTAACCTTATTATTATCCTTATGAGGGTTGCCTAAAAAATACATGTTATACTGTTTTTAAAAAAAGCTTTGTTATTGTTTATCTAAAAAGTAACGAAAATCCTTAATGGGCACAAAACTTTAATTTTCGTATGAAACACTACACCGTTTCAAGATGTAATTGAGAACTTGAAAGTTGTAATTAAGAAAAGTAAGAGGTAATTGAGAAATACAACAAGTAGTTTAGAAGTCGCAATATATAATTAAGAAACACAACATGTAATTAAGAAGTTTTAAAATGTAATTGAGAAACCCAACATGTAAATAAGAAATCGCAATATGTAATTTGAAAAAGAAAAGTTGTAATTAAGAAATCTTAATATGCAAATGAGAATATATTATTTGTAATTAGGAATTCAATGTAAGGTTAAAGTTCATTATAAAAGATCTTCTTGGACATGCATTTTAATAAGTTAATAATATCAAATTAAGCATTTGTATGCACCAGCAATACAGTAATACAGTAATAGAATTGAAAGATCATTGTGCTATTTGTCAATACACTATGAACAGAAAGTCTGTTATTAAATTGAATCCGTGCAAGCACTTATTTCACCAAATTTGTTTACAATCACTTCTGGAACAACCAGAACCACCTTGTCCAATTTGTAGAATTGAAATACATACAACTGAACAAGTTGAAAGAAAACATGATGTTTTATCTTTATCGAATGAGAGAAGAAATGTGCTGAGCAAAATGACGATTGGGTGACTCATGCGCAAACTTTAGGTGTCAAATATAAGACAGCATACAATTGGGTCCGTAGCGGAAATTTAAATTTTATTGGAAGAGGTGGTTTTAAACGAAAACAATTTACCGATGATCAAATTGAAGAAACACTAACATGGATTGAAAGTGACTGTCAGTTGACATTTGCGTCCATTAAAACAGGGATATTAAGAAAATTTAATATTAGCGTCAGCACAACCACAATTGCCAATTACCTCGAAGGCAGACTATTTTCATTTAAAAAAGTGCACAAGGAGCCTACTACAATGAATAGTAATGAAAACAAACAAAAAAGAGCTGAATATGTTAGGAACAATAACGAACACATCACAAATGGTCATCACATAGTTTGGTTGGATGAAACAAATTTGAATCTTTTTTGTAGAAAAACGCAAGGATGTGCTAAACAAGGGAAAAGAGCAATAATGAAAATACCTTCTTCAAAAGGTGCAAACATACATTTGATTGCAGCTATATCAACAACAAATGTCGTCATGATGGAAACTCGCAGAGGATCATTTGAAGCAGATTCTTGTAACGAGTGGATGTTGGCTATGTTTAACCAGTGGGTTACATCTGGGAATCGTTTAGAGGATATGGTTGTAGTAACAGACTATGCTCCATGTCACGCTCGTTTGGAAAGAGTGTTTGAAAATTCAACGGCTCAGTTGTTACGATTAGAACCCTACAGCCTAATGTTGAACCCAGTGGAAGCTATCTGGTCCAAAATATAAATAAACGTTAAAAATGTTATTTATATTCCACCTGTATTCGGTGCTGGGATTATGGAACAACAAACGCAGTATTTAGAAAAAATTGTTACAGCGGCAAAAAATACGATAATGGAAGGTGATTGTACACGCGCTGTACAACATACGACCACGCATTACGCAACGATTTTAAATATGGAAGTCGTCCAAGTTGGCGTTTAACTGAATATTGCAATGATTTTTAATGACATTGTTTAAATTTAAACTTTTATGTATATAAATTATTTGTGTTTTATTTATTATTCGTCTGAAACCTCAATTAAATTTTTCACAAACAAAAATAAAAGAATGTTTTAATTGACACCCAATAGGATTTTTACAGTTACCGCCTAAACCTCAAATGCCTTTTTCATGACTTTTTACATTTTATTGATATTATATTATTATTTCCAGCCTTAAATTACAAAGTATATTAGGACTACAAAATTCATAATACAAAGAACTTTTTATTTTTTATACTTTTCTCAATTACAACTTTTATCTTCTCAATTACATCTTACGATTTCTTATTTACAACTTTCATGTTCTAAATTACATCTTACGTTTCTCAATTACAACTTTCATCTTCTTAATTACATCTTACGTTTCTTAATTATAACTTTCAAGTTATCAATTACATCTTGAAACGCATTGTGTCGAAAATCGACTCTAGAGTTGTACTTTATCCAACTTAAAAAAAAATATGCCATCAAATAGATATTTATTACAAAATTAAAAATTAAACATTTTAAAAATCCAAGGGTGCATTTTTAGACTGGGGGTCCAAAACTCTATTGAAAATATTAATAATAGGAGGGCCGAAGGGCCTAGACCCCCAACTTGCCAAATTTTCATTATAAAATATAAATCTACCATAATATATGCAAACATATTTAAATTTTTGTTTACAGCCCCCTCCCTTCACCTTTGCTAGAAAAAAAAATGCGTTGCGATCTTTGCAAGGTACCAAAATGGAATGTTGTTGGACTCTTATTTATACCAAATGATGACTTGATACCTTAAAGCCTAAAATATAAAGAAGGGGGTCTAATAAATTCTCTAAATTTTAAAAAATTGTATTATAATACTCATTTTTTTATTTTTATTTTTTTATACATGTTTTATTTTACAACTTCAAAGTAATTACAAGTTACCAATCACTGATTGGCAGTAAAGATATACAAATTTAAATCATAAATATAAAGTTCAAAATATACGAGGTAAATAAAAATATAGTTGCTTACAACTCCGAGACATGAATAAAATAAATACCAATTACAACAAGATAATAATGTGTAAGTAAAAATAATCCGAGAAATATATTTCTATATTACTCCAATTAAAATAAAAAATACAATAAATAAAAATAATCTGCTGATTTTTTGGAGGAGAGTTTAGATGTTTCACTATAAGTTAATTTACCACATTTCAAGATAATTTTAGTGTATAAATATGATAAAAACAAAATTTGTGTAAGATTGATAAAAAGAAATACTTATTTGTAGTCATATGAAGCTCGCAGAAGACTTAAGTCAGTCTTGTCATCGAGTACCTATTTCTTAGACGTGTAATACACATAAAAAATCAGTTGCATACGTGGTATATATGTACGTGTTACATATATAACTTGTTATTAATATTATTTTTATTATCGATTTGTATTAAAAGTTAAGTTACATTTATTTATTTATTTATTCAAATTTAAAAAAATTCCTTACAGTTGTTTAATTTAATTATTGTAGATTTTAGCTTTTTTTCAGAGAGTGTTCGTTGTTTAAGTTTAATAGTGATTCGTTTCTGGAAACTAATTTGTTAAATAAATAGGGACCACGATATGTAACTGAGAATTTTGAGAGTCTTGTTGTTTCAAAAGGTATCTTAAAGTTGCCTGTTGCTCTTGTATTGTATTTATTTATATTGTTTTTAAAAAAGTGTGCTGTAAAATGCTCTGGAACCAGACTTAGTTTATATTTAAACATGAAAAGTATATTTTGAAAAATATTTATTTGGAATATATTTAGTTCATTTGTTCCAGTAAGGGTTGAGCATGAGTAAATTTGCTTTTGTTGTATACTAGTCTTGAAGCGTGTTTTTGATGTAAAGTGGTTGTAATTTAGATTTGTGGGTACTGCCCCATGCTATATTGCTATATACTCATAACATTGTTATAATTTTTTCAAATAAAACATGAATATAAATAGTTATTGTTGTGTTTGCTGGGAAAAAATAACTAAAAAGAGTCTTATTGCAATCCAAGATACTATTGAAAAACTGGTGCAGACGTATGTAACGGGTGATGCGGAAGTTATCGGACAAAATAAAAACGTCAATAACTTATTTATAAATAAAAAAACAAACTAATATTATATTTTTTTAAAATAAAGCATTTATCTTTTAATAAAAATATATTATTTTTTATATGAAAAAATACCACCATCTGCAATTGATCTCAATTTTGCTCTGATGCCTTTCATATGCGACTGTAAAAAATTTAAATCAATTTCTTGTAGTTTTAGTTTAATGCGATCAATCAAAACTTGCTCTGTTGAAGTTTGCCAATCTCCCTCGTAAACCTTCTGTGCCAAATGTCCCCAAAAATTTTCAATTGGTCGTGCTTGAGGCACATTTGGGAGATTGGATTCTTTATCATCGTAATAGACATATTGGTCCATCCAATTTAGAGAATCTTTAGAATAATGAGAACTTGCTAAATCTGGCCAAAATAAATAGTTAAAATCTCCATGATACTTGTGAATTTGATAATTGTGAACTTGGAAGAAGTCATTTTTCTAAACATTCATTAATATAGATTGATGAATTGATCGCTAAACAATGTGCGAAACAATGGCTCGGACATTCCACGGTCAGATATGGCTATTCACATTAATAATTTTTTTGGAAATTTCTCCTTTCCTATAAAACGAACACTTTCTGGGCATGTCTTTTTGTTGTTTGTGTAGTATCCAGAATTTCCACGCATGTTGTCCCCTGCAAAACAAAAGTATTTTTCGTCATCGATGACTAGAAGCGATTTTGTGTTATAGAGTTGGTTAACTAGTTTCCTGCTTCTTTTCTTTGCCTTTATTTGTTGTTCTATAGTGTATTTTGGAGTCTTTTCACGTTTTCTATATTTAATATTCATTTTTTTTAACTGACGACCAATTGTCGATTGATTTACACCGAATTTAATACCTATTTTTCTCTGACTGACCCCTTTTCGATTGTTGACAAGTCTCGTTAATTCGGCTTTCTTTTCTCTAGTCCAGGATATCGGACGACCAGGGTGCTTTCTATCAGAAAAAGATTGAACAGTTTCAAGTCTTTTTAGGTTATCATATATTGTACTTCGAGCAAATTCTTCCTTTTCAAAATGATTTACGATTTTTTTTTTTTTTTATTATAGGTTTATTTACAAAAAATATTTTTAGTCGCTTTCGAAAAGATTCTCGTTCAGCTGCATTTCACCTCATTTTAAATAACTGCGTTTCAAATAATAAAGTTTATATTTTATAGAACGTTTATGCATACGCATAAAACCACAAAAATTAATAATTATGCTCAAATAATGAAATTAGGATTTGTCCGATAACTTCCGCATCACCCGTTATACTCTGGATACATGAAAGAAACTGCAGCCTATCCTTCTTATATATGTGGAAATTGCAAAACTAATTTGTACATGCTTGCAAAAAGAAAGAAACTAGAAACCAGATGGACACAGAGGATAGAAAAGGAATCATAAATTATTATTTCATAAGTATTATAATTTCCGCCTAACACTTTTTCGTAAATAGTATTTAAACTTAAAATATATTTAGGGGAGATTGGGGCGCATTGATCGCCGTAGCAGTGTTTTGAAAATTGCGCAGAACCTGAAAGAGATGTAAAAACTTATTAACTACGAAACACATGTAGAACTATCTGGCTTTTGGAATACATAAATATTTTGATTTAAAAAAATGATAAACATGAATAATTTTAACTTTTAAACAACCCTCTCAAAAGATCAATGTACCCCAAACTATGGGGTACTATGATCTCCGACTTGGGGCACATTGATCTTATATGCGTAATATTATCTAAACGTTTAACACTTCTATAACTAAATCTTGTAAATAATTTAGTTAAAGGGTAATATATAATACATCTAACATATAATAACATCTAAATTTTTTAATTATTTTTTAAATAGAGCAGTTAAACCCACTAGTCTAATTTTTAATTAAAAAATGTATAAATCACAGCAGCTATAAGCTACCCGCTTTATATACGTTTAAAACTTTACAACAACTTGAAATTTATAAGAACTGAAATATAAAGACTGTAATAAGAATACGACTTTTAAGTTTACAAAACTTGTTAAAAGTACAATATTTTGATTAAGAATATTTCATCATTTGTGAAAGTCAAGTTGTGAAGCAGCTTTTGGTTTACATTGTTTTTTATTCCTAAGCAAGTAATTCTTAGTTTCTTTCTTATCTTTTGTGGAGACTTTTTGTTGATTTTTGGTTTGCTTCAAAATTTTCTTTTCTTTTGACAAACGAATTTCATTTCTGACAGGAGTATCAGTCAAGATCCTTGTTTTTAACTGCCTACTTTTAACATTTTTTTTTCTGGCAGATGCTTTTGGGTAAGGTTTTAAAACCTCAGGTGAGATTATAGAAGCAACACTTGTTGACACTTTGTTTAAAATACTTGTTTCAATATTTACTATAGTTATTTCAGACTCTATGTGATTAACATGTGCTGGTATCATTTCAGATTCCATGTTGTTGACAGGAGTGATAGTAACTGTATCTGGAGCAGCTCTATCTGTAACTGATGATGGTAAATATTCGTCATCTTTGAAAATTTCAGAATTGAATGGCTCAATGCCAGCTACTCTAAATCCTGTCTGTATATTAGATGGTGAGAAAGCTTTTGTATACGGTTCTCGAACTATTGAAACAATATCATAAATGGTCATTGGTCTTGGGTTTGAAACCATCCAACTATCACATGCAGAATTGTAAAACCTTTTCAATGGTCCAAAAACAGTTCTATCTAATGGCTGCAATTTATGGCTGCAATGGGGAGGAAAACTTATCATTGTAATTCCGTGTTGAATTGCAAGCTCCAAGCCTTTATCAGAAATATGATTTCATGACTGTCGAGAAGTAACAAAACTGGAGATTCCTGAGAACAGTTTGAATATTTAACAAAATGTTTAATCCATTCTATGAAAATTTCTGAGTTCATCCAACCAGAAGGATTTGCAAATCCCACACATCCAGGAGGTCCTTCCTTAATCATGTAATCATGAAACTTTACCCTAGGAAAAATAAATAATGGAGGAATGGAATTTCCAATAGCATTAGAGGCACAACATGCAGTTACCAATGTTCCTCGTTCTGCAGATGTGATTCTTCCAACTTGTTTGCTTCCTCTACCAGCTAAAACCTTTACCGACTTTTGAACGGTTGTTAAACCAATTTCATCAACATTATATATACAGTTAGGATTATATTTATATCGATTTCTTACCGTTTTAAGATTTTGAAAAAACTCTCTTACAGTGTGTTTGTTAAAAGCTGTTGATCGAGCGAAGCTCGTTGCTTCAGGTGTTCGTAGAGACAACTCTGGTTGTCTTTTCATAAAACCTTGCAACCAATCAATGCCTGCAATTTTATTTTTGATCCATGATGATGGGCATATCTTATTGTTTTTTAAAGCAAATTCATATGCCAATAATCGCGTTGACCTAGTTGAAAGGCCATAGTTCATTTTTGATGCAATTAGTAAATAGCTTGATAAACTTTTTTCATCTTCTGCTGTAAAAACTTGTCTATTGTTGTAGTTAGGCTTGAAAGCTTCATTTGGATTAAGCCTCTTTTTACGACAATATCTTTTTAAAGTCATTCTATCTATGTTAAACTGACGTGCTACAACATTCAGTTGTGTTCCTTCTAAAACTTTATTAACAGCTACTTTCATTGTTTCACTTGGTATAGCAATTTTATTTGTTTTTTTAATTCTATTTCTAGCCATTTTAAGATCTGTAAAAAAATATATCAATAAAAACATATGTTTTTAATAAATGCTAATATTTAACATAATAATATTATGTTAAATATTTTTTAATTATTATGTTAAATATTATTCTTTTGATATTATAAAATAATAGTATTATTATTACTAGCTTATAACATAAGTAGATTTAAAAAATGAAATGCTAAAAGCTATTGTTTGTTTATATATAGTTTTTTTTTTAATTATAAATACAATTCCATTCGTTTAACTGTATTGCTTATAAACAAAAACATGGGGCACTTCGTCTTCTATGGGGCACTTTGATCCTCTGATCAATGGGCCCCGCATAGTCAAAGATTAATGTACCCCAATAGGTATAGGTAACATATTGATAGCAATATCTACTGTATAAATTGCAGCCAAATAAAAATTATATATTATATTATACACCTAACACTTACAAATTTAAAATAAAATTGTTGTTAACCCATACAGACATCTAAATAAAAATATATTTGAATTATAGTACGATTTAAAAAAATCACTTTTTATGACGAAAAACAATATTTTCTTTATTTTTTTTTGACGCTGATAACCTTATGAAAAAATATTACGAATAATCAATTAGGGAAGCATAATGGTTAATTAAATTGCAACCTCACTTCTAGTAAGGCAAAAATGAACGAGTAAAAGCCAAAAGATCATACTGCCCCGGCGATCAATGCGCCCCCATCTCCCCTACTTCATTTAAGAAAATAAAAGTTAAAAATATTTGTTTACGAATTTAATCCGCCTTTTGTAAAAAGGGCAAAACACGGCTTCACTTTTCGGATCGAAGTTAGACATCTAGTTATATAATATATCATTGGGATACTCAAAGAAGACCATCAGGTCTTTTCACAGAGAAACCGCTATTGAAAAAATTAGAACGTTTTTGTTTTGTTTTTTTTTAATGGCTGTTTCCTTTTGTTATGGTGTTTACGGCTTGCATCAATCAAATTACTATGTCTTCCGAACAGCTGACTTATGCGAACAATGATATCCATAATTTACTAGATAAATCACTTGCGCACACTGATTCTAATTTGTCGAAAATAATCACTGAATCTTATTTATCGCTATATATTATTGACTATATATCACTGAATATAATCAATATAATTTAATTTCATTTCCAGACTGAATATAATGCATTTCCAGATTGTTTAAAAAGTTGTGCAAAAGGATCTAGATAGCCATGCGATGGTTATCGCTGTGAGTTAAGTTAAATTACCAAATTTCCGTATACGCTTTTGACAAAAAAAAAAAACGCCAAGCCACTGCAAAATATAAATTAACAATTACGCTTCTGAAGATAAAAACGCCAAGCAACTACCAAAGGATAGTGAGAATCAAAATGTACATTCGTAGTAGAAAGGCTTTAAAGTAGTTCCTATAATACTTGGCGAACGAATAGTACATACTCAAAACTTAATTTTGAGTTTACAACATGGTACTTATTATTTCCAATTAAAAGTTTTGATGTTTTCATTATAAATGAAAACATCAAAAAGTACCAAAAAGTAAAAATATTTATCAGAATCATAGCTTGTTATTAATACTTAAAAATACAAGTCGTAATCTCAAAGCATTTTTACAGCTTTTATAATAAAAAAACACTTATAATCGTGCGTTTATAATCTCTTTTCTGAAAACTCTTTAGAAAAACCATATCAAATTCCGTTATATATCTGCATATCTAATTCCTTTAAAATAACCTTGTTCAGTGAATAATATTCACTGATTATTTTTGCTTAGCTTCAAAAGTAGCGGGCAAAAATTTGCGAGAGAAATGTTATTTTGGAATATGGAGTGGAAGATTTTTACCGCAAATTTACCACCGTGAAATCCAACAAAAAAATTACAGCGCTGCGGGATTTCGTCATAATCAGATGTTGTATCATCAGTGTGATGTAGGGGTTAAGGTTTGACAAATCTTAGAGAAAAAAATGTTAATCATAAATAACTTTTTTATAATTTTAAGTAGACTCAGAACTGAAGTTAATTGATATCTTTCAAAAAATAATAACATTACATTTTCATTGCAATTTTACAACTCTTTAATGATGCTTATTTTTAAAACGAAAATGTAGGTTGGTGCTAATATATATTTAAAACGTTTTCTCTTTTTTGTCGGTAAATATTCCAATGGTAATGTAAACCCTTCATGATACAACCTTAACATTTACAGCATAAAACATACTACTGTCAATGTTACCCCATATAGGAGTAAAATTGACAGTTGAACCCTAAAAACAAAATTATCAATGATATTAGATAACTAATTGAAATTATTCATCAGTTTATGGCAGCATTATCATTGGTAAACACATAGAAATATTGCAAACCAAATTTATTTTGTCACAGCTAGAAAAAATATTTTCTAAAGATGCGTCAAAATACTTTACTTACTTACAATTTACTTACAAAATTACTTTAAGTATTGAAATACTTTTCTTTTAATTTAAATGTCTGCCCAAACCTAAAACCCGCAATCGATGCATGTACACTCCACTGTGTCTATCCCTATTCAAGTCAATTAATTTATGTGCACAACACTGCGACTACGGCTATATCAGTTGGTTTATGTAAGTTTTGATGCACTTATTCTATGAAATTTAAAAAAAAACTATAGATAAGCAACGGTAATAGTAAAAACCTTAAAACTAAATGATGTAAAACATTAAAATTTGAAGAAAAACTCCTTAAAGGATATAAACTCGCAACCCTATCAGACGAGCCTATAAAAAAAATTGATATTACATCTGCAGCACCGCACAAATATTTTATTGACGTAAAAAATTCTAATAGATTTAAACTTTCGCGTACAAAATAATATTTTTTTAAGGACTCTCGTACAAATAACGACTCGCATTAAAAATTTTAATTAAAATATTTTGCATTGTTCATAAAAGATTATCCTTAAACAATATGTCAGAATTTTTAAAATATTAAAACGACACGACAATTATAATATTTTCGGACTCACCCTTTTTTAATATAAAAAACTTCAAATATTATTAATTTTATAATTAGAAAAAATAAAAATGTAGAAAACATTTCGATTAACTTTATTTTAACAATAAATAACATGCCTTCACATTTATCTTCTTTATATATATCTATATTTCAAATATATTATCTAAATTATATTCGCAATAAAATTATAAATAAAAATATCGTTTTGTTGTTGGTGTTGTTGTATTTTTGCAAGAACAAAATACAAGAATTTATTTCCTCTGTTAAATAAAAAGCAAAAGTCATGCAAATAAAATAAAACAGAGAAACGCCTGAATTTATAAAGATGTTTACTTTTGAAGAACTTAATGAATGGCACTGTTTAACACGTTTGTATATAGTCCATTTTCAATTTTACTTTTGGGTACTTTCATACAACTGTTATATTTTTCTATTGTTTGAATGTTCTTCATTTGTAGATCTTTTTGAAACACACTCATATCAGCCAGTTTGTATTCTAATAACATATGATTTTGAGCTGGAAGTGATAACATCGCACGCATAATATTTTCAATAGCAGCCCTCTGTTTAAACAAAGCATTGACTAAAGGTGTGTCTTTGGGCACAAGAGGAGCTTTTAACAGATAGCTTAACAGTGAGAGAATAGTATTGAAGTTTTGGTACTCACCATCAGCTCCAACTTTTATTTGAACACGTTGACAGAGTTCAGTGAGGAGAACCAAGTCTAAAATGATTGGTGTGGCCAACAATGAATCTTCACATGTATTATGGATTGCAAGTGTATTAGTACCATGCATCAAGATTTCAGATATATATTCATCCATTGCACGTTTGCTATCCTTAACAGCTGGAACATACTTGATAACAACAACGTGATCTGGCTTTTCATCTTTTCCGTATAAAATATCATTTGATTCAACCATGTCATCTACAACATTGCTTTTAGATATTTCCTTTGATCGAAACTGTTTAGGAGCAGACAAATTTTTACCATCGTTGTTTCCAAGATGGTTGTAGCTGACAATAGACACTGGTTTAATTCCAGCACTAACCAAAAAATCAACAAGCACTGATTTTATTTTTGTTTGTCCTGATTTAAAGTCATCACCTCCTAAAAAGACGTTGTACTGCTCAGCAAGTTCAATAACACCTGGTACAAAAGTATTTTGAGGGGATCCATTGATGTATGAGCAACCTTCTAAAATACTTGCTATTGCATAAATGGTTGATGTTGAAATCTCAGCTTCGTTTCTTTTGACACTGTTCATCAGATTTTCAGCAGTGTCGTGGATACCAGGTAGGATGTCACAAAAACGCTCAGTATTCGCTGTCCACAATACAATAACAGTATCAACATCATGTTTGCTTTTAAAATCTTTGATATCATTTCTAATTGATGTTACTTGGTCAGCAGCATGATCAAGCAAAACAACATTGTCAGCACGCTCAGACTGATTTGCAGCAACAAAATCAGGACGATGAACTGCAGCTCTTGGTTTTAAGCCTTCCATATGAGGAATTAACTGTCTCTGAAGATCATAATCAAAAACTTCAGCACGTTTCATAGCTTCAGCAAGATTTAAGGATGAAATATCCCAACCATCAATAATTAAATCATTTGGATCAACCATTGGAAGCATGTCTCTCATTGGGACATATATCTCACCATTTTGACTAAATCCAAGACTAACGGTTGATGATTGAAGCACTGAGCCAAACCAGTTAGGTTCCTTCACACCAGATTTTGTCATCCAAGAGATCTTATGTTTGTTTGCCAAATGTGCACCAGTAAACGTACTACCATTATTTCCTCCCCAGCCTACAAGCATAACACCAAGTTTTGAGACATTTCTCTTTGTTTTGAATGTGACATTAAAATCAACTGGCTTTACAGAGATTCGACTTTTGTCAACATTTACACTTGTAGTTTGATAAACGTATTTACTGATGATACTTTCAGATGTATATTCAATATTGTCGCTGTTTATGTGAATATTGGCCATGACACTATGATAAATAAAATAAACACTTAAAAATCTGTATTAAATTAAACGATGTAAATAAGCATCACAAAAAATAATTATTTTAAAATGGCTTTTTCAAATCAAAACGTTTTAAAAATTAAAATCACATTCATCGATAGATAAAAAACTTTAACAAAAATTTTAAAAGTTGCAAGAATAATACTAATATTCACATGTTTTAAAACGTAAATAAACGTAAACTCACCTTACTATCTTGAAATACTATCTTGAAATACGCTCAGTCGAGAGTTAGTTCAACGAAATGGAAGGTAATTCGATGGGACGGTTTGAGTTTAAATATGCGTTCTCGATTTTAAAAACAAAGGGTAAATGTCGCGAACATAATTTTAATTTAACAAGAATAACCAATATGCAAAATATTGGCAAATACATTTGAATACTTTGAATTTCCATAACAAAACCATTCAAAGTGAAAAACCAAGATTAAAATTAGTATGTATTATGCTAAAATAGAAAATGTTTAAAAGCAACTATGGTTAAACCCCCGTTTTAAAAAACGACATTTTTTTACTAAAAAACTCACTATCACGATATCTATTTGGTGACATCTCCTATACATGGTTTCTATCAAATAAATTTTGATGTGAGTGTTCTTTATAACATTTTATCTCAATAACAAAAACTCATATAAAATACAGTATTGTCAAAACAAAACAAATCTAGAAAAAAATTATTTTTAAAAATTTATAAGTTTGAATATACAAATTTATAAACAACGATTGGGTTAACAGAATTTATAGAAACCATAATAAAATTATTTTTCTATAACTATTTCTGTACAATACGATATGTAAAGGGAATGACCATTTTTATTTAGTTATACGTTTTAATAAAATAACGAAAACAAAAAGAATAACTTGTAACGCCGGGCTTCGTGTTTGCCGTTTTAAATTTAACTAAATAGTAAAAATTAAATGAATCCCTTGAATTACTATTCTTTAAGAAAATCTCAAAAAAATCTATAAGCGTTGGTTTATAAAAGTCATAAACGCGGAATACCAGCGACCATCTCACCACTTTTTTAAGTCTATGCTTATAGTAGCATTAAAAAGTGAATTTATAGATCTAATCGTACCATGCTCTTTGATCACGCCACTTTTTTTTTGCATTGTTTTTCTAAGCAAACAAAACAATTCAATCGAATCAGATTTTTTGTGAATATGTTTCGACGAACGGATTTGTTATTCGTTTCTATTTTAGAAAGAAGAATGTTCATAAACTAAATTCATTTCATGTTTAGATATATTTTTATAAATAATATTTAAAATTAGTTAAACATATAAATTTTAATTAAGAGTTTATATCATGTTGTAAAATTTAAATAGTTGGGGCTAGATTGTCGAAAAGAAAACTTTCAAAGTGCAATTTCACAATAAAATGAGCGTCAATAATGAAAAAGCTTTTACAGACTGTAAATTACAGTTAGATTTTTTTATTAGTTTTACAAAAAACAGTTAAGTTTTACAGTTAAGTTTTTTAGTTTTACAAATATAAAAAGGTTTTTAAAACAAGGTTATTACAAAACTGCGCTAAAGTTCATTGCAGACATGATCATCTCTCCAATTTTAAAAAATTTTCAAATATTTTGATCTTGATTTTTGATTTTGATTAAAATAAATAATTAAAAATTTAAAAAAATTTTTATCTTTAATAATGACCACGGCTTAACCAAAAGTCTTTGATTTTTGACATATAAGTAATGCATTCCTTAACAACCGTTGTAAAAATCATTACAAAGACTACACAATCATTACCAAGACTACACAACACAGCATCAATAGCAATCAAAAACAAGATTGCCTCCGACTACAATCTTCCACTATCGCAAAAAATAATTAAATTTTGTAGAATAAGGTTTTTATCAGAGTTTTTAGTCCTTGGTCTTGGCCTTGCCTTAAGGCCAAATATTGAGGCCTTGGCCTTAAAAATTTTGGCCTTAGCCTTGATTGGCTTTGGGCTTAAAAAAATATACATATTTTCTTTTTTATTTCGTTAAACTCTGCGCGTAACCTTGGTATATTTTTACAAAATGTAGTTTTATTGTCACAGCACTTGCTACTTACAGTTTTGTTAATAATTGGCCTTAACGTAAAGCAAAAGTTGAAGTCTTTGGTCTTGAAAATGTTTGCGTAGGGGTTGGCCTTGAAACTCTTAATCTTGGCCTTGACCGTTTAACTCTTGGCCTTGGCCTTGTAACGTGTGGCCTTGGCCTTGGCCTTGGCCTTGCTACTTTTGGCGTTGTTAACAACTCTGGTTTTTACTAAATAATCGAAAAATAAACCAATTTTATAGTTTTTAATATAAAGTTGTTACTTATGCCAAAAATACATTTTACAAATAAATCGAGGAGAAAAAAATGTTTAAAAGGGTAATTTATTTTATCTATAAAGTATACACTTATGTGGTTAAAATCGATTTGCTTTTTCAATTAATAAAACCGGTGTAAAACCGGTTAACCGGGTTGTTTTAAAAGCGTTTGTAAAAACGTTGTTTAAACCAGCTTAAATGTTATATATGCATTTCTTATTTTTAAATTATCTTAAAAAGAAATTTGTAATAATTGTAGTTAGATTACATAGTAAGGTTTTATACGTTTTACTTCAGCGATATGCCTTTAAAACAAAATTTGCCTGAAGCAGAAGAAAAAGCTCTTAAACGACTAAAGGAAATATCTGTAGGGGAAAAGACAAATTGCACTATTACGTTTTTCTATGCAAGAACTATTACGCAAGAACTGTCGTCTTAACTACTTTTTCTAGCTCTGCCTCTTATATTAAGAATGCATCTATTGCTAGCTGTGCAACATCAACTACTACTGCATTTTTATTAGCTACTACTTGAACTTCTACTTACTTTAGCAGTACTTTTACTTCATTTATTGCATACCATTTCACTATTGCTACAACTTCATCTTCTACTGGCTCTGTATTTACTAATACTTTATTATCTATTAGCTCTAGCTTTAGTTTTATTTCGTTTACTAAATCTGTCTACACTGATGTTAAATCAGCTTCCACTATATCAGTCCAAGCCCGTAGCAACCGGGGGGGGGGGGCAGAAGAGGCATTTGCCCCCCAATAAATTTTCAAATAAAAAATTTTGAAGTTAACTTCAAATTTTCTTTTTATATATATATATATTTTTTTATATTTCTTAATTTGTAATTGCTTGCTTTTTTCTAAAAACTAAAGTTAGTTTTTCGAAAAAAGCAAGCGATTACAAATTAAGAAATAAAAGGAAAAAATAAGGATAGAAAGGACCTAATTTGTTATCCGTATTTTCGGCGTAAGTTCCTTTGATAAAAGATTTTGACCAACTACAATTTGACCTACCCAGTAGTATTACCCAATCAATATAATTTTTTTTCCTATGGGCCTGCAGTCAATCAAAATAAGCATCCGAGTAATAGTTCGCATCAACTTGTGCTAGTTTTTCCAAAACATACATGTGGTAGTCAGAAACAATCATTTTGTGAGCATTGATAAAAGCTGTTTCCGTGGTTATAATTAGGGGTGTACCGGATAGGAAATTCGAAATTCCGGTCGGAACCAGATTTACCTGTATTGTTAAAAAAAATAAGAACCAGATTTATATTTATGTAATTTTTTACCTTCAAGAATGAAAGTGAAAGCCTACACCTCAGCGTCGTACCTACATAATATATATATATATATATATATATATATATATATATATATATATATATATATATATATATATATATATATATATATATATATATATATATATATATATATATATATATATATATATATATATATATATATATATATATATATATATATATATATATATATATATAAAGAGAGAGAGAAAGAGAGATTTTTAGTTTACAATTATTAACCGTAATAACACGAGGCTACTAAAAATTTGCATAAAAACGAATTGTAATTCAAATTAAATTATTGTTTTACAACTGATCAAATAAGTAAGGATAGCAATAATAGATAATCTTATAACTGAAAGTGTCCCATGATCAACAGCGAAGCAAATTTTAGTCTTAAGCGAGCAAAGAAGGTTTTCAAAGTATTCTGGACTGAAATCTCGTAACTTAAGTTGAATTCTCTTTTTCAGGTGGTTAAGATTTTTTGCTTTGAAATCATTGGAATAGACTCTCTGTTTTAGGTGAGCCCAAGATGTCTCTACGGGCCTTATTTGCGGTACGTTTGGTGGATTATCATCTTTAGAAACATAGGTTATATTAAACTTCTTATAAGTTTCAATTGTTAGCTTTGAATAATGACAGCATGCACCATCAGGCCAAAATATATATTTTATATTTTTGTGATGCGAATTGATGAAGGGAACAAGTTTCTTTTCAATGCATTCTTTGGAATATATTTTTGCATCAATGGCATTATTTTTAATTGCAAAGAAAGGCTTTGATTTACCAAATCTACTGATTGCAGTCCAAACTAAAACTTTCAATTGAAACTTTGATTTAAACTCATATTTAATATTATTTTCAGTTTTGTCTTTATCTTGACTATAAAAGTCATCATTTTCTGGTGTGTTTTGGCTGCTCAATGTAAAATAGGACTCGTCATCCATTATAATTTCAAACTCATTTGACAGTCGGAAAATAGTTTTCGAAAGTTTTAATATTTGTTGTTTTTGTTTAATTATTTGAATTTCAGAGTTTTCTGATGCTTTCTTTCTTTTGAAATATTTAAGTTTTCTTTAATTCCATCCATTTTATTTATATTATTTTAATTGCCAAAATCGGTATCAGATTATGAAATAAGAATGTTTAGTGAATATATTTTACTTCGAACTGTAGAAATATTTGAATTTGTCGCGAATTTCAAACGTTCAAATTTTGTGCAAATTTTAAGCAGCCTCGTGTAATAACAATATAATAATATATAAACTTGGTATATGGAAGAAAATCCAAAAGATCTTGTCGCCAGAACCATATAAAATATATCAAACGTGTATATATAATAAAATAAAAATACAATTGATTTAATAACTATTAACAATGTAGAATAAACAAAAACTGAAAATAATTTTACATATTACGTAGAGTGAAAATAGTTTTACATTTCAAAAATATTTATATATATTGCATGTAGAAAGAATATAGTTTTTTAATTTAGTTTTAAAAACGGAAAACAAAATTGACAAATCAAAATTAGGAACAATAATTTTGTTCCATATATATATATATATATATATATATATATATATATATATATATATATATATATATATATATATATATATATATATATATATATATATATATACACACACACACAGGCGCGGATGTAGGGTATAACCGTTGTGGGTAAGGCAACACCTTAAAATAATCAACGAAATAAAAAATAGTATAATTTTTAACATATTTTTAAAGTGAAATTAATATAAATAATTAAGATAAGTTTATTTGCTGCGTAAAATCGGCTTCAAAAGCGATAACAAAAAAAACTGGAATAAAATAAGAGATCGGTCATAGCAGATTGGTTTGTGGACCTGATTTTACGGCATAGGTTGACTATATTTTGGTTTTTTTTATAGTAATATATTTTTATTGTAAACTCGTATGCCGTCAACACTCATAGCCTGTGGCTAGATTGTTTTTTTTCTTGTGGCTGTACTTATTTCCCAGTCTTTTTGTGCCCACTTATATTCAAATAGGCCAAGCGCCTTTATTATTTTCTTATTAAGAAATTGCTGGGGGGCCTGTATTTCCAATATTGATATCCGATGAACAATATGAACAGAATGCGAATGAATCTGCCTTTCTACTCTTTTTAATACCATCAAAATCTTTAGAATATTCTTCTCGATAAAGATTTTTCCTCTTTGTAGCCATTATACAATTTGACAGTAATTTAATTAACCTTGAAAATAAAAACATTCAAATTAAATACAAAATTTTTAAATTAAATGCAAAAATGCTAAAACAAACATTCAAAGGTCTATGTATCTGAAAATAAAGCGATTGAATTGAAACTGAATGCAACATACTTTATCTTAAGGTTCAGTTTCCTATGTGTGCAATTTATTCTATTTTTCCCTGAGACACTAATGAATCACTTTTTATTTAGTAGGAGAGACCGGAGCACATTTGCCCGCTTTTTTTTCCTTGATGTGTAACTTTTTAGCTTTTTGTTTTTTAATTTATTTTTTTTTTGGAAAAATGGTTGACTAGTCCCTAGACTATCCGAAAAAAACATTAATAAAAGTTCATAATAGCTTTTCAACACATTATACTGTTTTTGTTAGGTCATATTGGGTACCCCGATAATGGGGTAGGTTGGCCCAAGGATTGGGGCAGGTTGGCCCACATACAACTTATGGCAGACTTTGAGGTGGGAAAACGCTCATTAAGCAAAAAAAACTTTACAATTTGGTGAAACAAACAACTTTATAACTTGATAAAACAAAATTGAAACAACTTTAAAACAATAAACTTCAAAAAAATGAAGTAAAAACAAAGTACAACAATAACATTTTATTTAATATAGTTAATCAGTTAATATAGCAGAAATTCGTTTCCGATTTCTGCTATATTACATTGTTTTTTCTAGGCTGAGCTTTTTCAAAAGGTCTCACTTCTTCAGGATATGGTCCTTGTCTGGTATTGTCAATCAATACCAGACAAGGGTGATCATTGGAACAAGGTGCATGGATAGAAAAATGTTTGATATATTTAAGAAAATTTGTCTCTGTCATCCTTCCTGAAGAATGTGCTGATCCATCACATCCTATTGGTCCATCATAAATAATAAAGAGAGATTTAAAATTAACTCTGGGAAAGATAAAATATGGAGGTATGCTATTGCTAGTTGCACTAACAGCCAAAGCCATAGTAACTAATGCTCCTCTTTCTGCTGATGTTACTCAACCTATCTGGCAAAAGCATCTAAGTGCAACAACACAATCAGGCCACTGCACTGTTGTGATTCCAGTCTCATTAATGTTCCAAATGTCTGAAGCACTTAATTTTAACCTAGTCAAAACATTGCTTAAGCTGTCAAAAAATAAATTTACATTATATTTATTAAAACTTGTGCACCAAGCTAAACTTGTTGCTTGAGGAAAGTGAATAGAAAGCTTTGGATGCCTTTTTAAGAATCCGGAGAACCAATCACTACCAGCAGGTTGAAGTTTTATCCATGAGTGATGAACTTTTCTACTACAAGCAACAGCATATGTATAAACAAACCATTGAACTTCTTTAGGAGAAAGACCAAAGCAAATATCACTGGCTTTCATTAGGTATTCTTGAAGCAAAACTTCCTGCTCAGGTTCAAATACCTAAAGAAATATAAAATATATATTACCATTAGACATAAACATTAAAATCATATTAGGTATCTGTCCCAGTCTCTAAAAAAATTCAAAATTTTAAATATATATATATATATATATATATATATATATATATATATATATATATATATATATATATATATATATATATATATATATATATATATATATATTAGTAGAAAATCACTTAACTAAATTTTTTTCCATTTGACACTGTGTTTCATCAACAAAGATTCATCAGAAATACATTTCTGATGAATCTTTGTTGATGAAACACAGTGTCAAATGGAAAAAAATTTAGTTAAGTGATTTTCTACTAATATATAATTGCTCTGTTCTTTTAAGAACATTGAGCACTCTATTGTGTAGAATACTTTTTAAAGTTGTTTAAATATATATATATATATATATATATATATATATATATATATATATATATATATATATTTATATATATATATATATATATATATATATATATATATATATATATATATATATATATATATATATATATATATATATATATCAAAGCAGTGTTTTATATTGAAGTATCTTATTAAATGTTCAAATAAATTACAGTACTAAATTATATTCAAATTAGTTGAAGAAAATAGTAATCTTTTGGCATTGCCAAACTTGTGCCAGGGTTTTTTTATCTAATTTAGGTGATAGTCTTCTTTCCCTAAAGCTGCGTTATCAGGCGTATGTTCTGCATTAGGCTTATGTACTGTTGCAGTAACATCAAACTCAAGTGTGTTATCTTTGTTAGAATTTGAAAGCATCACTTGACAATCAAGTTCTACTTCAGTTTGAACCGAAGTATTAGATGTAGATGGCAACCTTTTGGATATGCAATACCTTCCTAGAGTCTTACGTGGTATATTAAATTCTCTACTAACTGCTCTAATTGATCTTTTATATTTTGTAACTTGTAATAACAATAACATTGTTTTTTTTGACACTTTTCCACGTTGTGACTTGCAAATATAATTTCGTACCATTTTTAGGTAGGTCTTAAAAAAATGAAAAAACCAAAAGTACATTACTTTATTACATGTTTTATATTTAACTATTTCTTTTTTATTTAATTATTTATATACCTGCATACATATATATTTAAAAAATTAAATTTCATATTTATTTTTTTTTAAATACTAAATACTTATTTACTTTTAATCATTAATAATTTGCATAACTCATGCCATATTAAATTTATATATCATATATAAATTAAAGTGTTAAGTGTATTATGTATAAAGTATTAAATTTATATATGTAAGTATAACTGGTATGTAAAAGTTTAAATATCAATTAAATTTACATATATAAGTTATATTATAAGTTAAATAATATATATAATAATAATATATAAATATATACAATATTTAAGTTTAAACATATTTAAATCTAAGTTAAAATTACATTTTATAATAAGATTATTTTTCCAAATTTAAATATTATGTATACGAATGATATTTTCATATTATCGACGTATAAAACCTAAAAAAACGTATAAAAACAAATGCCAATTTGTTTATGAGGCTTATTTCTGATCTAATACGTTTTACAAGTTTTAATATTTATATAACAAAAACAGTTTTTCCGTCACAAATTTATCTGTGTTATTTTAAAAATCTACGGGGCAAGTTGGCCGCATGGTCAACGTGCCCCGGTTGCATAGGACCAATCTGCCCCATTGTCATGTTTAGAGTATGAACAACTTTCTCCTTAAACCATCAACCAATTTTGTGGAACATTATATACTAAAATAATCCTTACACTATAAGCTTTAAATATGGCACTTGAATAATGCTGTACTGTCAAACGTCAGTGAGTATAAACACGTTAAACAAGTTTTTCAAAATTTACTTTTATGTATCAATAATTGTTAAAACGGCCCCCCACACACTCAAATATGGCCCAATAAATATGATTTTTTTTTAAAAAAAAGCATTGAATTACTACCAACCTTCACATAGATTCCCAGCTTGTTAAAGCGTTTAGCCTTTGAATACACTCGAATGGGCCAACCTACCCCGAGGGCCAACGTGCCCCCCCCCCACCCCATAGTTATATTTTAACTAATACTTTATATTTCTCACTATCTGACAGCGAATCATAGACTAAAAAACAATATAAACCACATATAACACTTCACAACGAAATTCCCAAGTGGCTTACAAAACGTGATTATCAACACGTCTATAAGTCATTACGTGGTTCCGAGCGAGTGTGTAAAGCCGCTATTGTAATGTGAGCCGCTAATTATTCTCTGGCGAATATTAGACGAGATTTACAACACTATTGAGGTTCACACAGCAAATAGTTCAACACGTCATTTATTTTTTGAATTTTCTTGTGAACTTATAGTCAATTCAAAATTGCCTCAAACCTTTCTCGAGATAGTATGCTTGATTATCTCAAAGTTTTAAAAAATTTCAGGACAATCAGGAAGGGAACCCGAATTTTAGGACAAAATCAGGACATTTTAAGAATCAGGACAAGCTTCTAAAAATCAGGATAATCCTGATAAAATCAGAACACCTGGGCACCCTACCCATACATTTCTGAAAACACACAAAATCAACTTGTAGAGTGTTGTGGTGAGGCTTTTGAGGAGATTCTTATTTCTGAAAATAATAAAAGCAAGTACTTTTCAATTTTAGTTGATAAAATATCTGATAGTGCTAATCTTAAACAGATGTCTATTGTTACTAGGTATATAGACAGTAACTATAACACTCGTGAAGAT